>NC_042992.1:22448771-22531748 GCF_901001165.1 Salmo trutta | reverse complement strand
CTTCGGTCTTCCCTGACTGAAAACCACAGGTCCCTTCGGGTCTTCCCTGACTAAACACAAGGTCCTTCGGTCTTCCATACCCTGACTAAAACACAAGGTCCCTTCGGTCTTCCCTGACTAAACACACGGTCCCTTCGGTCTTCCCTGACTAACACAAGGTCCCTTCGGTCTTCCCTGACTAAACACAAGGTCCCTTTCGGTCTTCCCTGACTAAACACAAGGTCCCTTCAGGTCTTCCCCTGCCTAAAAACCAAGGTCCCTGTTGGTCTTGTCCCTGACTGAAACACAAGGTTTCGTTCGGTGCTTCCCTGACTAAACACAAGGTCCCTTCGGTCTTCCCTGACTGAAACACAAGGTCCCTTCGGTCTTCCGTGACTGAAACACAAGGTCCCTTCGGTCTTCCCTGACTAACTCAAGGTCCCTTCGGTCTTCCCTGACTAAAACACAAGGTCCCTTCGGTCTTCCCTGACTAAAACACAAGGTCCCTTCGGTCTTCCCTGACTAAAACACAAGGTCCCTTCGGTCTTCCCTGACTAAAACACAAGGTCCCTTCGGTCTTCCCTGACTAAAACCAAGGTCCCTTCGGTCTTCCCTGACTGAAACACAAGGTCCCTTCGTTCTTCCCTGACTAAAAAATAAGGTCCCGTTCGGTCTTCCCTGACTGAAACACAAGGTCCCTTCGGTCTTCCCTGACTAAAACACAAGGTCCCTTCGGTCTTCCCTGACTGAAACACAAGGTCCGTTCGGTCTTCCCTGACTAAACACAAGGTCCCTTCGGTCTTCCCTGACTAAACCACAAGGTCTCTTCGGTCTTCCCTGACTAAAACCAAGGTCCCTTCGGTCTTCCCTGACTAAAACACAAGGTCCCTTCGGTCTTCCATGACTAAAACCAAGGTCCCTTCGTTCGTCCCTGACTAAAACACAAGGTCCCTTCAGTCTTCCCTGACTGAAACATAAGGTCCCTTCGGTCTTCCCTGACTAAAACACAAGGTCCCTTCGGTCTTCCCTGACTAAAACACAAGGTCCCTTCGGTCCTCCCTGACTAAAACACAAGGTCCCTTCGGTCTTCCCTGACTAAAACCAAGGTCCCTTCGGTCTTCTCTGACTAAAACACAAGGTCCCTTCAGTCTTCCCTGACTGAAACACAAGGTCCCTTCGGTCTTCCCTGACTGAAACACAAGGTCCCTTCGGTCTTCTCTGACTAAAACCAAGGTCCCTTCATTCTTCCCTGACAAAAACACAAGGTCCCTTCGGTCTTCCCTGACTAAACACAAGGTCCCTTCGGTCTTCCCTGACTGAAACACAAGGTCCGTTCGGTCTTCCCTGACTAAACACAAGGTCCCTTCGGTCTTCCCTGACTAAAACACAAGGTCCCTTCGGTCTTCCCTGACTAAATACAAGGTCCCTTCGGTCTTCCCTGACTAAACACAAGGTCCCTTCGGTCTTCCCTGACTGAAACACAAGGTCCTTTCGGTCTTCCCTGACTAAACTCAAGGTCCCTTCGGTCTTCCCTGACTAAAACACAAGGTCCCTTCGGTCTTCCCTGACTAAAACACAAGGTCCCTTCGGTATTCCCTGACTAAAACCAAGGTCCCTTCGGTCTTCCCTGACTGAAACACAAGGTCCCTTCGTTCTTCCCTCACTAAAACACAAGGTCCCTTCGGTCTTCCCTGACTGAAACACAAGGTCCCTTCGGTCTTCCCTGACTGAAACACAAGGTCCCTTCGTTCTTCCCTGACTAAAACACAAGGTCCCTTCGATCTTCCCTGACTGAAACACAAGGTCCCTTCGGTCTTCCCTGACTAAAACACAAGGTCCCTTCGGTCTTCCCTGACTAAAACACAAGGTCCCGTTCGGTCTTCCCTGACTAAACACAAGGTCCCTTCGGTCTTCCCCTGACTAAAACACAAGGTCCCTTCGGTCTTCCCTGACTAAAACCAAGGTCCCTTCGGTCTTCCCTGACTGAAACACAAGGTCCCTTCGGTCTTCCCTGACTAAAACACAAGGTCCCTTCGGTCTTCCCTGACTAAAACACAAGGTCCCTTCGGTCTTCCCTGACTAAACACAAGGTCCCTTCGGTCTTCCCTGACTAAAACACAAGGTCCCTTCGGTCTTCCCTGACTAAACACAAGGTCCCTTCGGTCTTCCCTGACTAAACACAAGGTCCCTTCGGTCTTCCCTGACTAAAACACAAGGTCCCTTCGGTCTTCCCTGACTGAAACACAAGGTCCGTTCGGTCTTCCCTGACTAAACACAAGGTCCCTTCGGTCTTCCCTGACTAAAACACAAGGTCCCTTCGGTCTTCCCTGACTAAATACAAGGTCCCTTCGGTCTTCCCTGACTAAACACAAGGTCCCTTCGGTCTTCCCTGACTGAAACACAAGGTCCCTTCGGTCTTCCCTGACTAAACTCAAGGTCCCTTCGGTCTTCCCTGACTAAACACAAGGTCCCTTCGGTCTTCCCTGACTAAACACAAGGTCCCTTCGGTCTTCCCTGACTAAAACACAAGGTCCCTTCGGTCTTCCCTGACTAAAACACAAGGTCCCTTCGGTCTTCCCTGACTAAAACACAAGGTCCCTTCGGTCTTCCCTGACTAAAACCAAGGTCCCTTCGGTCTTCCCTGACTAAAACACAAGGTCCCTTCGTTCTTCCCTGACTAAAACACAAGGTCCCGTTCGGTCTTCCCTGACTGAAACACAAGGTCCCTTCGGTCTTCCCTGACTAAAACACAAGGTCCCTTCGGTCTTCCCTGACTGAAACACAAGGTCCGTTCGGTCTTCCCTGACTAAACACAAGGTCCCTTCGGTCTTCCCTGACTAAAACACAAGGTGCCTTCGGTCTTCCCTGACTAAATCCAAGGTCCCTTCGGTCTTCCCTGACTAAAACACAAGGTCCCTTCGGTCATCCCTGACTAAAACCAAGGTCCCTTCGGTCTTCCCTGACTAAAACACAAGGTCCCTTCAGTCTTCCCTGACTGAAACACAAGGTCCCTTCGGTCTTCCCTGACTGAAACACAAGGTCCCTTCGTTCTTCCCTGACTAAAACACAAGGTCCCTTCGGTCTTCCCTGACTGAAACACAAGGTCCCTTCAGTCTTCCCTGACTGAAACACAAGGTCCCTTCGGTCTTCCCTGACTGAAACACAAGGTCCCTTCGGTCTTCTCTGACTAAAACCAAGGTCCCGTTCGGTCTTCCCTGACTAAAACACAAGGTCCCTTCGGTCTTCCCTGACTAAAACCAAGGTCCCTTCGGTCTTCCCTGACTGAAACACAAGGTCCCTTCGTTCTTCCCTGACTAAAACACAAGGTCCCGTTCGGTCTTCCCTGACTGAAACACAAGGTCCCTTCGGTCTTCCCTGACTAAAACACAAGGTCCCTTCGGTCTTCCCTGACTGAAACACAAGGTCCGTTCGGTCTTCCCTGACTAAACACAATGTCCCTTCGGTCTTCCCTGACTAAAACACAAGGTGCCTTCGGTCTTCCCTGACTAAAACCAAGGTCCCTTCGGTCTTCCCTGACTAAAACACAAGGTCCCTTCGGTCTTCCCTGTCATGACGTTGGCCTCTTTGGGTACAGGAAGGACAGTTGACCCCCTCCCCTTTGTACCATCACCCAACCTACCTTCCCCCCCAACCCAGGGTTGTAAAAATTCCAAGAGGAGAATCTACTACAACATGTTTCATAGAGAGACAAAGGAAATTCTTCCAACTCATAGAATTGGAGAACCTAGCGACATGTGTGTTCTGGAGAAGATATGGAAGATTGATGAAGACTCCAGCTACGAACTGATCCGCTTGGTACAATTTTGTGATACTCAGAGGAGACAATATAGCCATATTACCCTAAAACGGTCTACAGGATAGCCTCAGCGATGAGACTGAATCCACATGGGTGTATACAATGTATTATTAAGGATAAAGCTATTTGTAATACATTGAGATGCTATGTACTGATGTTAATGTGATAGAATTATATTTCTGTAACCAAGTCTAGCTCAGTCATAGGCACGCCCCCAGGGACACATACAGGACCAGGCGTCATTTGACAAGCCTGTTCTCTGGGTACTATAAAAGACCGCCTGATTTACATTTCTACAGACCAGGCCTACACTCCATCGTGAGTTTGGCCCAGAGGTTTGACCAGCCAAGTACTCTACTGAAAGTGAACTATACCACGTGGTTAACTTTTACTATCGAGACCGACAGAATAAGAACAAGTCTTTGATATTAATTATTAGTCTGCAGCTAAGTAAATTATATCATCGAACGCGAAGACCAACCACATCCATTCTATGACGACATTCATGAATGTCGCTCTGAACGATCCATTCTAACCGAGAGAGAGAGAGAGAACGCTGACAAACTCTCCATCAGAACAAAACTCTCCAACACGAATCCCGACGACACATGAGCGTAAATATATATTGATATTACAATTGTTCCCGAATGAGTGAGCCTTCAATTGTTAATATTAATGAACTCTGTGTAACTTCTCAGCTTACCGTTTTATGACCCATTGTCTAACAGACCAGCCATGCTTGTTAGCCAGTAGGGCACATTCCCCTACCAATCCTGTGTGACGATAATTACTGTTTGTATGTTTTCTGTTAATTACTTAGTGTAGTAAATAAATGATTTTAAGACAATTGATGTATGGATGATTTTAGTAAAGACTGGGTTCGTGCAGATAACCAAGAATTACAACTTTCATGATGAGACTGAAACAACATACGGGTTAAGATTGACTGCTATCGATGTAAAATATTACTAAGTATTTTAAGAGTTTATTCAGAGGATAACAGCTCTATAAACGTTCTTCTGTGGTGCCCCGACTTTCTAGTTAATTACATTTACATGATTAGCTTAATCAGGTAATATCAATTACAGAGAAATAATTTTATAAGTTAGCATGTCATATCACTTAATCCGGCATAGCCAAAGACACGACATCCCTGACTAAAACCAAGGTCCCTTCGGTCTTCCCTGACTAAAACACAAGGTCCCTTCAGTCTTCCCTGACTGAAACACAAGGTCCCTTCGGTCTTCCCTGACTGAAACACAAGGTCCCTTCGGTCTTCCCTGACTAAAACCAAGGTCCCTTCGGTCTTCCCTGACTAAACACAAGGTCCCTTCAGTCTTCCCTGACTGAAACACAAGGTCCCTTCGGTCTTCCCTGACTGAAACACAAGGTCCCTTCGGTCTTCTCTGACTAAAACCAAGGTCCCTTCATTCTTCCCTGACAAAAACACAAGGTCCCTTCGGTCTTCCCTGACTAAACACAAGGTCCCTTCGGTCTTCCCTGACTGAAACACAAGGTCCGTTCGGTCTTCCCTGACTAAACACAAGGTCCCTTCGGTCTTCCCTGACTAAAACACAAGGTCCCTTCGGTCTTCCCTGACTAAATACAAGGTCCCTTCGGTCTTCCCTGACTAAACACAAGGTCCCTTCGGTCTTCCCTGACTGAAACACAAGGTCCTTTCGGTCTTCCCTGACTAAACTCAAGGTCCCTTCGGTCTTCCCTGACTAAAACACAAGGACCCTTCGGTCTTCCCTGACTAAAACACAAGGTCCCTTCGGTATTCCCTGACTAAAACCAAGGTCCCTTCGGTCTTCCCTGACTGAAACACAAGGTCCCTTCGGTCTTCCCTGACTAATACACAAGGTCCCTTCGGTCTTCCCTGACTGATACACAAGGTCCCTTCGGTCTTCCCTGACTAAAACACAAGGTCCCTTCGGTCTTCCCTGACTGAAACACAAGGTCCGTTCGGTCTTCCCTGACTAAACACAAGGTCCCTTTCGGTCTTCCCTGACTAAAACACAAGGTCCCTTCGGTCTTTCCTGACTAAATACAAGGTCCCTTCGGTTCTTCCCTGACTAAACACAAGGTCCCTTCGGTCTTCCCTGACTGAAACACAAGGTCCTTTCGGTCTTCCCTGACTAAACTCAAGGTCCCTTCGGTCTTCCCTGACTAAAACACAAGGTCCCTTCGGTCTTCCCTGACTAAAACACAAGGTCCCTTCGGTCTTCCCTGACTAAAACACAAGGTCCCGTTCGGTCTTCCCTGACTAAAACACAAGGTCCCTTCGGTATTCCCTGACTAAAACCAAGGTCCCTTCGGTTCTTCCCTGACTGAAACACAAGGTCCCTTCGTTCTTCCCTGACTAAACACAAGGTCCCTTCGGTCTTCCCTGACTGAAAACACAAGGTCCCTTCGGTCTTCCCTGACTAAAACACAAGGTCCCTTCGGTCTTCCCTGACTGAAACTACAAGGTCCGTTCGGTCTTCCCTGACTAAACACAAGGTCCCTTCGGTCTTCCCTGACTAAAACCAAGGTCCCTTCGGTCTTCCCTGACTAAAACCAAGGTCCCTCTCGGTCTTCCCTGACTGAAACACAAGTCCCTTCGGTCTTCCCTGACTAAAACACAAGGTCCCTTCGGTCTTCCCTGACTAAAACACAAGGTCCCTTCGGTCTTCCCTGACTAAACACAAGGTCCCTTCGGTCTTCCCTGACTAAACACAAGGTCCCTTCGGTCTTCCCTGACTAAACACAAGGTCCCTTCGGTCTTCCCTGACTAAACACAAGGTCCCTTCGGTCTTCCCTGACTAAACACAAGGTCCCTTTGGTCTTCCCTGACTGAAACACAAGGTCCGTTCGGTCTTCCCTGACTAAACACAAGGTCCCTTCGGTCTTCCCTGACTAAAACACAAGGTCCATTCGGTCTTCCCTGACTAAAACACAAGGTCCCTTCGGTCTTCACTGACTAAAACACAAGGTCCTTCGGTCTTCCCTGACTAAACACAAGGTCCCTTCGGTCTTCCCTGACTAAAACACAAGGTCCCTTCGGTCTTCCCTGACTAAAACACAAGGTCCCTTCGGTCTTCCCTGACTAAACACAAGGTCCCTTCGGTCTTCCCTGACTGAAACACAAGGTCCCTTCGGTCTTCCTGACTAAAACACAAGGTCCCTTCGGTCTTCCCTGACTAAAACACAAGGTCCCTTCGGTCTTCCCTGACTAAAACACAAGGTCCCTTCGGTCTTCCCTGACTAAAACACAAGGTCCCTTCGGTCTTCCCTGACTAAAACACAAGGTCCCTTCGGTCTTCCCTGACTAAACCAAGGTCCCTTAGGTCTTCCTTGACTGAAACACAAGGTCCCATCGGTCTTCCCTGACTAAAACACAAGGTCCCTTCGGTCTTCCCTGACTGAAACACAAGGTCCCTTCGGTCTTCCCTGACTAAAACCAAGGTCCCTTCGGTCTTCCCTGACTAAAACACAAGGTCCCTTCGGTCTTCCCTGACTAAAACCAAGGTCCCTTCGGTCGTCCCTGACTAAAACACAAGGTCCCTTCAGTCTTCCCTGACTGAAACATAAGGTCCCTTCGGTCTTCCCTGACTAAAACACAAGGTCCCTTCGGTCTTCCCTGACTAAAACACAAGGTCCCTTCGGTCCTCCCTGACTAAAACACAAGGTCCCTTCGGTCTTCCCTGACTAAAACCAAGGTCCCTTCGGTCTTCCCTGACTAAAACACAAGGTCCCTTCGGTCTTCCCTGACTGAAACACAAGGTCCCTTCGGTCTTCCCTGACTGAAACACAAGGTCCCTTCGGTCTTCTCTGACTAAAACCAAGGTCCCTTCATTCTTCCCTGACAAAAACACAAGGTCCCTTCGGTCTTCCCTGACTAAACACAAGGTCCCTTCGGTCTTCCCTGACTGAAACACAAGGTCCCTTCGGTCTTCTCTGACTAAAACCAAGGTCCCTTCATTCTTCCCTGACTAAAACACAAGGTCCCTTCGGTCGTCCCTGACTAAAACCAAGGTCCCTTCATTCTTCCCTGACTGAAACACAAGGTCCCTTCGGTCTTCCCTGACTAAAACACAAGGTCCCTTCGGTCTTCACTGACTAAAACACAAGGTCCCTTCGGTCTTCCCTGACTAAAACACAAGGTCCCTTCGGTCTTCCCTGACTAAAACACAAGGTCCCTTCGGTCTTCCCTGACTAAAACACAAGGTCCCTTCGGTCTTCCCTGACTAAACACAAGGTCCCTTCGGACTTCCCTGACTGAAACACAAGGTCCCTTCGGTCTTCCTGACTAAACACAAGGTCCCTTCGGTCTTCCCTGACTAAAACACAAGGTCCCTTCGGTCTTCCCTGACTAAAACACAAGGTCCCTTCGGTCTTCCCTGACTAAAACACAAGGTCCCTTCGGTCTTCCCTGACTAAAACACAAGGTCCCTTCGGTCGTCCCTGACTAAAACACAAGGTCCCTTCAGTCTTCCCTGACTGAAACATAAGGTCCCTTCGGTCTTCCCTGACTAAAACACAAGGTCCCTTCGGTCTTCCCTGACTAAAACACAAGGTCCCTTCGGTCCTCCCTGACTAAAACACAAGGTCCCTTCGGTCTTCCTGACTAAAACCCAAGGTCCCTTCGGTCTTCCTGACTAAAACACAAGGTCCCTTCGGTCTTCCCTGACTGAAACACAAGGTCCCTTCGGTCTTCCCTGACTGAAACACAAGGTCCCTTCGGTCTTCTCTGACTAAAACCAAGGTCCCTTCATTCTTCCCTGACAAAAACACAAGGTCCCTTCGGTCTTCCCTGACTAAACACAAGGTCCCTTCGGTCTTCCCTGACTGAAACACAAGGTCCCTTCGGTCTTCTCTGACTAAAACCAAGGTCCCTTCATTCTTCCCTGACTAAAACACAAGGTCCCTTCGGTCGTCCCTGACTAAAACCAAGGTCCCTTCATTCTTCCCTGACTGAAACACAAGGTCCCTTCGGTCTTCCCTGACTAAAACACAAGGTCCCTTCGGTCTTCACTGACTAAAACACAAGGTCCCTTCGGTCTTCCCTGACTAAACACAAGGTCCCTTCGGTCTTCCCTGACTAAAACACAAGGTCCCTTCGGTCTTCCCTGACTAAAACACAAGGTCCCTTCGGTCTTCCCTGACTAAACACAAGGTCCCTTCGGACTTCCCTGACTGAAACACAAGGTCCCTTCGGTCTTCCTGACTAAACACAAGGTCCCTTCGGTCTTCCCTGACTAAAACACAAGGTCCCTTCGGTCTTCCCTGACTAAAACACAAGGTCCCTTCGGTCTTCCCTGACTAAAACACAAGGTCCCTTCGGTCTTCCCTGACTAAAACACAAGGTCCCTTCGGTCTTCCCTGACTAAAACCAAGGTCCCTTAGGTCTTCCTTGACTGAAACACAAGGTCCCATCGGTCTTCCCTGACTAAAACACAAGGTCCCTTCGGTCTTCCCTGACTGAAACACAAGGTCCCTTCGGTCTTCCCTGACTAATACACAAGGTCCCTTCGGTCTTCCCTGACTGATACACAAGGTCCCTTCGGTCTTCCCTGACTAAAACACAAGGTCCCTTCGGTCTTCCCTGACTGAAACACAAGGTCCGTTCGGTCTTCCCTGACTAAACACAAGGTCCCTTCGGTCTTCCCTGACTAAAACACAAGGTCCCTTCGGTCTTCCCTGACTAAATACAAGGTCCCTTCGGTCTTCCCTGACTAAACACAAGGTCCCTTCGGTCTTCCCTGACTGAAACACAAGGTCCTTTCGGTCTTCCCTGACTAAACTCAAGGTCCCTTCGGTCTTCCCTGACTAAAACACAAGGTCCCTTCGGTCTTCCCTGACTAAAACACAAGGTCCCTTCGGTCTTCCCTGACTAAAACACAAGGTCCGTTCGGTCTTCCCTGACTAAAACACAAGGTCCCTTCGGTATTCCCTGACTAAAACCAAGGTCCCTTCGGTCTTCCCTGACTGAAACACAAGGTCCCTTCGTTCTTCCCTGACTAAAACACAAGGTCCCTTCGGTATTCCCTGACTGAAACACAAGGTCCCTTCGGTCTTCCCTGACTAAAACACAAGGTCCCTTCGGTCTTCCCTGACTGAAACACAAGGTCCGTTCGGTCTTCCCTGACTAAACACAAGGTCCCTTCGGTCTTCCCTGACTAAAACACAAGGTCCCTTCGGTCTTCCCTGACTAAAACCAAGGTCCCTTCGGTCTTCCCTGACTGAAACACAAGGTCCCTTCGGTCTTCCCTGACTAAAACACAAGGTCCCTTCGGTCTTCCCTGACTAAAACACAAGGTCCCTTCGGTCTTCCCTGACTAAACACAAGGTCCCTTCGGTCTTCCCTGACTAAAACACAAGGTCCCTTCGGTCTTCCCTGACTAAACACAAGGTCCCTTCGGTCTTCCCTGACTAAACACAAGGTCCCTTCGGTCTTCCCTGACTAAAACACAAGGTCCCTTTGGTCTTCCCTGACTGAAACACAAGGTCCGTTCGGTCTTCCCTGACTAAACACAAGGTCCCTTCGGTCTTCCCTGACTAAATACAAGGTCCCTTCGGTCTTCCCTGACTAAACACAAGGTCCCTTCGGTCTTCCCTGACTGAAACACAAGGTCCCTTCGGTCTTCCCTGACTAAACTCAAGGTCCCTTCGGTCTTCCCTGACTAAAACACAAGGTCCCTTCGGTCTTCCCTGACTAAAACACAAGGTCCCTTCGGTCTTCCCTGACTAAAACACAAGGTCCCTTCGGTCTTCCCTGACTAAAACACAAGGTCCCTTCGGTCTTCCCTGACTAAAACCAAGGTCCCTTCGGTCTTCCCTGACTGAAACACAAGGTCCCTTCGTTCTTCCCTGACTAAAACACAAGGTCCCGTTCGGTCTTCCCTGACTGAAACACAAGGTCCGTTCGGTCTTCCCTGACTAAAACACAAGGTCCCTTCGGTCTTCCCTGACTGAAACACAAGGTCCGTTCGGTCTTCCCTGACTAAACACAAGGTCCCTTCGGTCTTCCCTGACTAAACCACAAGGTCTCATCGGTCTTCCCTGACTAAAACCAAGGTCCCTTCGGTCTTCCCTGACTAAAACACAAGGTCCCTTCGGTCTTCCCTGACTAAAACCAAGGTCCCTTCGGTCGTCCCTGACTAAAACACAAGGTCCCTTCAGTCTTCCCTGACTGAAACATAAGGTCCCTTCGGTCTTCCCTGACTAAAACACAAGGTCCCTTCGGTCTTCCCTGACTAAAACACAAGGTCCCTTCGGTCCTCCCTGACTAAAACACAAGGTCCCTTCGGTCTTCCCTGACTAAAACCAAGGTCCCTTCGGTCTTCCCTGACTAAAACACAAGGTCCCTTCAGTCTTCCCTGACTGAAACACAAGGTC
Organism: Salmo trutta; assembly: GCF_901001165.1. Classification (NCBI taxonomy): domain Eukaryota; kingdom Metazoa; phylum Chordata; class Actinopteri; order Salmoniformes; family Salmonidae; genus Salmo; species Salmo trutta. Next base: position 22,520,572 of record NC_042992.1, on the reverse strand, counting down.
CCTTCTGTCTTCCCTGACTGAAACCAAGGTCCCTTCATTCTTCCCTGACAAAAACACAAGGTCCCTTCGGTCTTCCCTGACTAAACACAAGGTCCCTTCGGTCTTCCCTGACTGAAACACAAGGTCCGTTCGGTCTTCCCTGACTAAACTCAAGGTCCCTTCGGTCTTCCCTGACTAAAACACAAGGTCCCTTCGGTCTTCCCTGACTAAAACACAAGGTCCCTTCGGTCTTCCCTGACTGAAACACAAGGTCCGTTCGGTCTTCCCTGACTAAACACAAGGTCCCTTCGGTCTTCCCTGACTAAAACACAAGGTCCCTTCGGTCTTCCCTGACTAAATACAAGGTCCCTTCGGTCTTCCCTGACTAAACACAAGGTCCCTTCGGTCTTCCCTGACTGAAACACAAGGTCCTTTCGGTCTTCCCTGACTAAACTCAAGGTCCCTTCGGTCTTCCCTGACTAAAACACAAGGTCCCTTCGGTCTTCCCTGACTAAAACACAAGGTCCCTTCGGTATTCCCTGACTAAAACCAAGGTCCCTTCGGTCTTCCCTGACTGAAACACAAGGTCCCTTCGTTCTTCCCTGACTAAAACACAAGGTCCCTTCGGTCTTCCCTGACTGAAACACAAGGTCCCTTCGGTCTTCCCTGACTGAAACACAAGGTCCCTTCGTTCTTCCCTGACTAAAACACAAGGTCCCTTCGGTCTTCCCTGACTGAAACACAAGGTCCCTTCGGTCTTCCCTGACTAAAACACAAGGTCCCTTCGGTCTTCCCTGACTGAAACACAAGGTCCGTTCGGTCTTCCCTGACTAAACACAAGGTCCCTTCGGTCTTCCCTGACTAAAACACAAGGTCCCTTCGGTCTTCCCTGACTAAAACCAAGGTCCCTTTGGTCTTCCCTGACTGAAACACAAGGTCCCTTCGGTCTTCCCTGACTAAAACACAAGGTCCCTTCGGTCTTCCCTGACTAAAACACAAGGTCCCTTCGGTCTTCCCTGACTAAACACAAGGTCCCTTCGGTCTTCCCTGACTAAAACACAAGGTCCCTTCGGTCTTCCCTGACTAAACACAAGGTCCCTTCGGTCTTCCCTGACTAAACACAAGGTCCCTTCGGTCTTCCCTGACTAAAACACAAGGTCCCTTCGGTCTTCCCTGACTGAAACACAAGGTCCGTTCGGTCTTCCCTGACTAAACACAAGGTCCCTTCGGTCTTCCCTGACTAAAACACAAGGTCCCTTCGGTCTTCCCTGACTAAATACAAGGTCCCTTCGGTCTTCCCTGACTAAACACAAGGTCCCTTCGGTCTTCCCTGACTGAAACACAAGGTCCCTTCGGTCTTCCCTGACTAAACTCAAGGTCCCTTCGGTCTTCCCTGACTAAAACACAAGGTCCCTTCGGTCTTCCCTGACTAAAACACAAGGTCCCTTCGGTCTTCCCTGACTAAAACACAAGGTCCCTTCGGTCTTCCCTGACTAAAACACAAGGTCCCTTCGGTCTTCCCTGACTAAAACCAAGGTCCCTTCGGTCTTCCCTGACTAAAACACAAGGTCCCTTCGTTCTTCCCTGACTAAAACACAAGGTCCCGTTCGGTCTTCCCTGACTGAAACACAAGGTCCCTTCGGTCTTCCCTGACTAAAACACAAGGTCCCTTCGGTCTTCCCTGACTGAAACACAAGGTCCGTTCGGTCTTCCCTGACTAAACACAAGGTCCCTTCGGTCTTCCCTGACTAAAACACAAGGTGCCTTCGGTCTTCCCTGACTAAAACCAAGGTCCCTTCGGTCTTCCCTGACTAAAACACAAGGTCCCTTCGGTCATCCCTGACTAAAACCAAGGTCCCTTCGGTCTTCCCTGACTAAAACACAAGGTCCCTTCGGTCTTCCCTGACTAAAACACAAGGTCCCTTCGGTCTTCCCTGACTAAAACACAAGGTCCCTTCGGTCTTCCCTGACTAAAACGCTCACCTCCCAAACCACAAAAAAAACGCATCAGTTACACTCCTCCCAAAGTGCACCTATTACACATGCCATAACAAATGTTTGCTCTGTGTCAGACACGATCAGAGAATAATGCGATCTGTGTGAAGACGGGTTTGAGGAGTTATGCATCTCTTTGATTTTAGCATCCTGGTTCGGCACTGTTAGAAAAACAATGTAAATCGTAGGTTTTAAGAGACAATGGTAGAGTTGTCATTTGGTGTGTGAATAAGAATGAGGAAAGTAAAGGATTTCAATTTGTGCCCTGTTAGACTAAGACTATACCAACCAAACAAATAAAGCTGCTCTCTTCAGTCTTCAAATGGTGGACGTCTACAGTAATAGTACCGTGCTTGCCAAAAGCAACAAGCACTGTGGTTACTGTTTCTTCATTTACTCTCACATGCTAACTGCATTATGTCTCTGTAGCCCAGTTTCATTTGGAGAGAACATGAACAAGCAGGTGCTGTATATCTATCTCTGTCCCTGTGTGTGTGTGTGTGTGTGTGTGTGTGTGTGTGTGTGTGTGTGTGTGTGTGTCTCCTCAGGCAGTGCCAGCACAGCTCTGTGTGTGTCTCAGCGAGCACAATTACGACCAGCAGTGGCTTGTGCCTGGCCCCTTGGCCCCATGGGATATCAGGCAGCACGCCGTGGCTGGTGTGGCTGCAGTCAGACGCTGCAGTCAGACGCTTTAGCACAAAGCTTTGCACGCGCATGCGCACACACACACACACACACACGCACAAGCCTCCATAGCTCTGTGCAATCTTAGGATCAAGACAAACAATAAATATAATGAATATCCACAAAACAAGATTGCTACAGAAACAGCAATTACCCTTTTGGACACACACACACACACACACACACACACACACACACACACACACACACACACACACACTTAGGCATTGTCTAAGGCCGAGCCCCCGCAGACACAGTTTAAGGCAGTAAAGCTAAAGCCAAAACAATATGGTTCTCTGAGCCGCAATTCACCCAAAACGTATTGTAACACAACCCCTGAACAAACCATGAAAATCCATTGTTACACGGTAATTAACACATCGATATAATAGACTTATGTCATCCATCTCTCTCTCTCTCGCTCTCTCTCTCTTTACCATCACTGTTGACACACTGGACTTGTGGTATCTGGGTGCCTGGTCCACACTCTCTCTCGTTGTCCGGGATACACTCATCCAGCTTCACCAGCAGCCAATCATAGCAGCTGGGCTCGTCACATGGTATGGCCTCCACCAGGTGAGGGCAGCTTCCTGTTCCTCCCGTGGGCTCGTTGACAATCCTCCTCTTCCTCAGTTTGAACCCTGGTAGGAAAAGACAGGAAAACAGATCTAGGTATACCGGTGCTGCCATGGAACCATAAATAGCTGTATAATTATGCCATTCTATGATCTGCTTCTACTATCCCAAATAACATTGAAATAAAGTATAGTCCCCCTGTGTTAAACCTTTCAGGGCCTCCCTCAACACCAACCTCCCCCTCTATGGTAACACTTTTCAGGGCCTCTCTCAACACCAACCTCCCCCTCTATGGTAACACTTTTCAGGGCCTCTCTCAACACCAACCTCCCCCTCTATGGTAACACTTTTCAGGGCCTCTCTCAACACCAACCTCCCCCTCTATGGTAACACTTTTCAGGGCCTCTCTCAACACCAACCTCCCCCTCTATGGTAACACTTTTCAGGGCCTCTCTCAACACCAACCTCCCCCTCTATGGTAACACTTTTCTGGGCCTCTCTCAACACCAACCTCCCCCTCTATGGTAACACTTTTCAGAGCCTCTCTCAACACCAACCTCCCCCTCTATGGTAACACTTTTCAGGGCCTCTCTCAACACCAACCTCCCCCTCTATGGTAACACTTTTCAGGGCCTCTCTCAACACCAACCTCCCCCTCTATGGTAACACTTTTCAGGGCCTCTCTCAACACCAACCTCCCCCTCTATGGTAACACTTTTCAGGGCCTCTCTCAACACCAACCTCCCCCTCTATGGTAACACTTTTCAGGGCCTCTCTCAACACCAACCTCCCCCTCTATGGTAACACTTTTCAGGGGCCTCTCTCAACACCAACCTCCCCCTCTATGGTAACACTTTTCAGAGCCTCTCTCAACACCAACCTCCCCCTCTATGGTAACACTTTTCAGGGCCTCTCTCAACACCAACCTCCCCCTCTATGGTAACACTTTTCAGAGCCTCTCTCAACACCAACCTCCCCCTCTATGGTAACACTTTTCAGGGCCTCTCTCAACACCAACCTCCCCTCTATGGTAACACTTTTCAGGGGCTCTCTCAACACCAACCTCCCCCTCTGTGGTAACACTTTTCAGAGCCTCTCTCAACACCAACCTCCCCCTCTATGGTAACACTTTTCAGGGCCTCTCTCAACACCAACCTCCCCCTCTATGGTAACACTTTTCAGGGCCTCTCTCAACACCAACCTCCCCCTCTATGGTAACACTTTTCAGGGCCTCTCTCAACACCAACCTCCCCCTCTATGGTAACACTTTTCAGGGCCTCTCTCAACACCAACCTCCCCCTCTATGGTAACACTTTTCAGGGCCTCTCTCAACACCAACCTCCCCCTCTATGGTAACACTTTTCAGGGCCTCTCTCAACACCAACCTCCCCCTCTATGGTAACACTTTTCAGGGCCTCTCTCAACACCAACCTCCCCCTCTATGGTAACACTTTTCAGGGCCTCTCTCAACACCAACCTCCCCCTCTATGGTAACACTTTTCAGGGCCTCTCTCAACACCAACCTCCCCCTCTATGGTAACACTTTTCAGAGCCTCTCTCAACACCAACCTCCCCCTCTATGGTAACACTTTTCAGGGCCTCTCTCAACACCAACCTCCCCCTCTATGGTAACACTTTTCAGAGCCTCTCTCAACACCAACCTCCCCCTCTATGGTAACACTTTTCAGGGCCTCTCTCAACACCAACCTCCCCCTCTATGGTAACACTTTTCAGGGGCTCTCTCAACACCAACCTCCCCCTCTGTGGTAACACTTTTCAGAGCCTCTCTCAACACCAACCTCCCCCTCTGTGGTAACACTTTTCAGGGCCTCTCTCAACACCAACCTCCCCCTCTATGGTAACACTTTTCAGGGCCTCTCTCAACACCAACCTCCCCCTCTATGGTAACACTTTTCAGGGCCTCTCTCAACACCAACCTCCCCCTCTGTGGTAACACTTTTCAGGGCCTCTCTCAACACCAACCTCCCCCTCTATGGTAACACTTTTCAGGGCCTCTCTCAACACCAACCTCCCCCTCTATGGTAACACTTTTCAGGGCCTCTCTCAACACCAACCTCCCCCTCTATGGTAACACTTTTCTGGGCCTCTCTCAACACCAACCTCCCCCTCTATGGTAACACTTTTCAGAGCCTCTCTCAACACCAACCTCCCCCTCTATGGTAACACTTTTCAGGGCCTCTCTCAACACCAACCTCCCCCTCTATGGTAACACTTTTCAGGGCCTCTCTCAACACCAACCTCCCCCTCTATGGTAACACTTTTCAGGGCCTCTCTCAACACCAACCTCCCCCTCTATGGTAACACTTTTCAGGGCCTCTCTCAACACCAACCTCCCCCTCTATGGTAACACTTTTCAGGGCCTCTCTCAACACCAACCTCCCCCTCTATGGTAACACTTTTCAGGGCCTCTCTCAACACCAACCTCCCCCTCTATGGTAACACTTTTCAGAGCCTCTCTCAACACCAACCTCCCCCTCTATGGTAACACTTTTCAGGGCCTCTCTCAACACCAACCTCCCCCTCTATGGTAACACTTTTCAGAGCCTCTCTCAACACCAACCTCCCCCTCTATGGTAACACTTTTCAGGGCCTCTCTCAACACCAACCTCCCCCTCTATGGTAACACTTTTCAGGGGCTCTCTCAACACCAACCTCCCCCTCTGTGGTAACACTTTTCAGAGCCTCTCTCAACACCAACCTCCCCCTCTATGGTAACACTTTTCAGGGCCTCTCTCAACACCAACCTCCCCCTCTATGGTAACACTTTTCAGGGCCTCTCTCAACACCAACCTCCCCCTCTATGGTAACACTTTTCAGGGCCTCTCTCAACACCAACCTCCCCCTCTATGGTAACACTTTTCAGGGCCTCTCTCAACACCAACCTCCCCCTCTATGGTAACACTTTTCAGGGCCTCTCTCAACACCAACCTCCCCCTCTATGGTAACACTTTTCAGGGCCTCTCTCAACACCAACCTCCCCCTCTATGGTAACACTTTTCAGGGCCTCTCTCAACACCAACCTCCCCCTCTATGGTAACACTTTTCAGGGCCTCTCTCAACACCAACCTCCCCCTCTATGGTAACACTTTTCAGGGCCTCTCTCAACACCAACCTCCCCCTCTATGGTAACACTTTTCAGAGCCTCTCTCAACACCAACCTCCCCCTCTATGGTAACACTTTTCAGGGCCTCTCTCAACACCAACCTCCCCCTCTATGGTAACACTTTTCAGAGCCTCTCTCAACACCAACCTCCCCCTCTATGGTAACACTTTTCAGGGCCTCTCTCAACACCAACCTCCCCCTCTATGGTAACACTTTTCAGGGGCTCTCTCAACACCAACCTCCCCCTCTGTGGTAACACTTTTCAGAGCCTCTCTCAACACCAACCTCCCCCTCTGTGGTAACACTTTTCAGGGCCTCTCTCAACACCAACCTCCCCCTCTATGGTAACACTTTTCAGGGCCTCTCTCAACACCAACCTCCCCCTCTATGGTAACACTTTTCAGGGCCTCTCTCAACACCAACCTCCCCCTCTATGGTAACACTTTTCAGAGCCTCTCTCAACACCAACCTCCCCCTCTGTGGTAACACTTTTCAGAGCCTCTCTCAACACCAACCTCCCCCTCTGTGGTAACACTTTTCAGGGCCTCTCTCAACACCAACCTCCCCCTCTATGGTAACACTTTTCAGGGCCTGTCTCAACACCAACCTCCCCCTCTGTGGTAGCACTTTTAAGGATAGCTTAACTTGTTTTTCAAGGAGTCACAACTTAATGTCTATCTTCAGTACATGAAGTTCCTTCTGTTCTGCTACCGTCACAGAGTGTCTTGGCTTTGATGATAACATTTATGTATTTATTTATTTAACACGACAGGACCATTAAGCCCCAGAAGATGACATACATTAGAGAAACAGCTTCCCATAATGACTATTATTATTCTCTCCTCATTAACCCAGGCTTTTACCCAAAGTGACTCATGTATACTAATGTATGCAGCAATCCATTAACACGGCTGGGATTTGTGCTGTTCAAAGGCCGAGGGCTTTCCTCTTGCTATGCTCAAGGACATGGAAGTGGTGATTGCTGGTGTGTGTATGTGTGTGCCTGCGTACGTGCGCACCTGTGTGTGCCTGCGTACGTGCATGTATGTGTGTTATGTTAACACCTGCATGCCCAGCCCAATGTCGCCTTACCCCCAGCCCCAGGGTCTAATCCCCACTGTTGCTGCAGCCTGATAAAAGAGGAGGACCATGGGGGAGCCAGCAGAACTGGAGGACTCAGGTGGATGATGGCTATATTTCCTCAGATTATTTTGGATTCGGTCCTTTTCTTCCCGAACCCTCTATTTAATCAGGAGGGTCAGCTGGAGGATGTCAGATGTCAGGGCTGAGGTGGATGGTTTAGTTTAACAGGGACAGGGGGTGAGGGAAAGAGTGTGAAGAGAAGGGCTGAGGTGGAAGGTTTAGTTTAACAGGGACAGGGGGTGAGGGAAAGAGTGTGAAGAGAAGGGCTGAGGTGGAAGGTTTAGTTTAACAGGGACAGGGGGTGAGGGAAAGAGTGTGAAGAGAAGGGCTGAGGTGGAAGGTTTAGTTTAACAGGGACAGGAGGTGAGGGAAAGAGTGTGAAGAGAAGGGCTGAGGTGGAAGGTTTAGTTTAACAGGGACAGGGGGTGAGGGAAAGAGTGTGAAGAGAAGGGCTGAGGTGGAAGGTTTAGTTTAACAGGGACAGGGGGGTGAGGGAAAGAGTGTGAAGAGAAGGGCTGAGGTGGAAGGTTTAGTTTAACAGGGACAGGGGGGTGAGGGAAAGAGTGTGAAGAGAAGGGCTGAGGTGGAAGGTTTAGTTTAACAGGGACAGGGGGTGAGGGAAAGAGTGTGAAGAGAAGGGCTGAGGAGGAAGGTTTAGTTTAACAGGGACAGGGGGTGAGGGAAAGAGTGTGAAGAGAAGGGCTGAGGTGGAAGGTTTAGTTTAACAGGGACAGGGGGTGAGGGAAAGAGTGTGAAGAGAAGGGCTGAGGTGGAAGGTTTAGTTTAACAGGGACAGGGGGTGAGGGAAAGAGTGTGAAGAGAAGGGCTGAGGTGGAAGGTTTAGTTTAACAGGGACAGGGGGTGAGGGAAAGAGTGTGAAGAGAAGGGCTGAGGTGGAAGGTTTAGTTTAACAGGGACAGGGGGTGAGGGAAAGAGTGTGAAGAGAAGGGCTGAGGAGGAAGGTTTAGTTTAACAGGGACAGGGGGTGAGGGAAAGAGTGTGAAGAGAAGGGCTGAGGTGGAAGGTTTAGTTTAACAGGGACAGGGGGTGAGGGAAAGAGTGTGAAGAGAAGGGCTGAGGTGGAAGGTTTAGTTTAACAGGGACAGGGGGTGAGGGAAAGAGTGTGAAGAGAAGGGCTGAGGTGGAAGGTTTAGTTTAACAGGGACAGGGGGTGAGGGAAAGAGTGTGAAGAGAAGGGCTGAGGTGGAAGGTTTAGTTTAACAGGGACAGGGGGTGAGGGAAAGAGTGTGAAGAGAAGGGCTGAGGTGGAAGGTTTAGTTTAACAGGGACAGGAGGTGAGGGAAAGAGTGTGAAGAGAAGGGCTGAGGTGGAAGGTTTAGTTTAACAGGGACAGGGGGTGAGGGAAAGAGTGTGAAGAGAAGGGCTGAGGAGGAAGGTTTAGGATGGGTGAAGGCCATAGGGGATGGGGGTGTAATAGAGGGGATAATGGATATAATAGGGGTCCAGACAGGGTTTTTTCTTTAATATCACTACTGTCTGTCGAACCACAGTAAAGGACAGCAAGATGAACAGATTGACTGAGGCCTTTCCACCCTGTCAGAGCCTGAGGACTCTTTGCACAGATAAACATATTGATGGAGAAAAGTGTAGGCTATAATGACTTCTCCACTACAGTATGGTGTTGCAACATCTCAAAGGCCGCGGCTGAGACACATATCTAAGAAACCAGCCAATATTTTGAAAACCTATCTCCCACAAACGGTGCAGTATGTTACTAGAATCCATAACATATTGGTTGATAGACACTATCACAGTGTGTGTGTGCAGACAGTCCATTTGGACAGCCAACACAAAAAGTGACAAACATTGATTGAACTAATACTGGGAGATCAGGGCATGTTGATGCTGCATAGAGCTCGTTGTCACAGGGATAAAAATAGGAAATGCCCAGAGGATGGTCTGAGAGTCTGCTTCTCTCGGCTAATGAGAGCCAGGGTGTACACATACACAGACGGGTACGGACACACACACACTCCAGTCAAGGTTGTGTGTGTGCTGTATGACATACTGTACAGTAGTGTGAGACACAGAGAAAAAGAAAGAGAGAGCGAGAGAGAGAGCGAGAGAGAGAGAGAGAGAGAGAGAGAGAGAGAAAGAGAGAGAGACGCGAGTGAATCAATCTTTAAGATGCATGGGGGACAATTTCTCGGTGTCCCTTCCATTTGAGATGCTTCATTAGGGTAGAGTCAATATGCATTAGTCACCATGGTGGAGGTGATGAAGGGGGCTGGTGCTAAGAGATTGCTGCTGCCGCTGTTCTGTTCCTGTACCAGCAATAATTAAGGGCTGAGCCAGCCAGCATGTATGTGTATATGTGTGTGACTGTGAGTCCTTGGCGTCCACATCACTAAGAACTTAATATGGTCCATCCACACCCACACAGTCGTGAAGAGGGCATGGCAGCGCCTCTTCCCTCTCAGGAGGCTGAAAAGATTTGGCATGGGCCCTGAGATACTCAAAATGTGATATACAGCTGCACCATCGAGAGCATCTTGACTGGCTGCATCAGTGCCTTGTATGGTAACTGCTTGGCATCCGACCGCAAGGCACTACAGAGGGTACATCACTGGGGCCGAGCTCCCTGCCATCCAGAACCTCTATACCAGGCGGTGTCAGGGGAAGGTCCGAAAAATTGGTAAAGACTCAAGCCACCCAAGCCATAGACTGTTGGCAAATGGTACCGGAGCATCAGATCTCGGACCAACAGGCTCCGAGACGGCTTCTACCCCCAAACCATAAGACTGCTAAATATCCAGACTGCTATATAGTCAATTAATGGTACCCAAACTGTCTGTACTGACTCTATCTTGCACTAACCCTACGCACACTCACTAGACTATACATATAAACCACATACACACTCACTCACAAACACTACACTGTTACACCAACACAAAAGCCTCAAACATTCACAAACACTACATACGCCGGACACCCTGCCCGCTCGACCCCATCCCCTCCTCCCTTCTCCAAACCATCTCTGGAGACCTTTTCACATCCCTCATCAACTCATCCCTGACCACTCGCTGCGTCCCCTCTGACTTCAAACTGGTCCTCCTCAAGAAACCAACACAGGACTCATCTGATGTCAAATACTATAGACCTGTATCCCTTCTTTCTTTTATTTCCAAAACACTTGAACAAGCTGTCTCTGATCAACTCTCTCGTTATCTCTCTCAGAATGATCTTCTTGACCCTAACCAGTCAGGCTTCAAGACTGGTCACTCAACTGAGACTGCTCTTCTCTGTGTCACGGAGGCTCTCCTCACTGCCAAAGCTGCCTCTCACTCCTCTGATTGCACAATCTTAGATCTATCCACTGCCTTTGACACCGTGAACCTCCTCCTCTCCACCCTCTCAGGGCTGGGCGTCTTAGGCTCTGCACACTCTTGGATTGCATCCTACCTGGCAGGCTGCTCCTACCAGGTGACGTAGAGCGGATCTGTGTCTGGACCACGTACTTTCACTACTGGAGTCCCCCAGGGATTGGTTCTAGGCCCTCTCCTCTTCTCTCTATACACCAAATCACTCGGCTCCATCATATCCTCACATGCTCTCTCCTATCATCGCTATGCGGATGACACTCAACCAGTTTTCTCCTTTCCCTTGTAATATCCGGTCTGGACTACTGCAGCTCGCAGTTGGCTGGGCTCCTCGCTGGTGCCATCAAACGCCTGCAACTTATCCAGAACGCTGCAGCCCGCCTGGTTTTCAACCTTCCCAAGTCACCTCACTCCTCCGCACACTCCACTGGCTACCAGTCAAAGCTCACATCCACTACAAGACCATGATGCTTGCCTACGGAGCAGCAAGAGGAATTGCCCCTCCCTACCAACCCGAGCACTATGTTCTGCCACCTTTGGTCTCTTGGCCCTCCAACCCCTACCGGAGACCAGCTCCTGCTCAGCCCAGTCCAAGCTCTTCTCTGTCTTGGCACCCCAATGGTGGAACCAGCTTTCCCCTAAAGCTAGGATAACAGAGTCCTTGCCCATCTTCCGAATGCACCTGAAACCCTACCTCTTCAAAGAGTATCTTAAATACCCCCCCACCTAAAAATAAAAAACTGAACCAACACTTGCACTTGACCTTTTAAAGCTCTGACTTTGCTGATAGCTACTTTATTGAGGAAAAGTTAACTACTATGCCTGTGATACTGATGTGGTTGTCCCACCTAGCTATCTTTAGACGAATGCACTAACTGTCAACACACAAACACATACCGACACAACACAAACACACATACTGTACATACACACATACTCTCACACACACTCACACACTTTTACACTCATTATTTGCTGCTGATACTATGTTCTTTATTTTACTCTTATTATTATCTATCCTGATGCCTAGTCACTTTACCCTGCCTTCATGTACATATCTACCTCAAATACCTTATTATTATCTATCCTGATGCCTAGTCACTTTACCCTGCCTTCATGTACATATCTACCTCGAATACCTTATTATTATCTATCCGGATGCCTAGTCACTTTACCCTGCCTTCATGTACATATCTACCTCAAATACCTCTGATCTGGTACTGGTACTCCCTGTATATAGCTCCACAGTGATCTGGTACTGGTACTCCCTGTATATAGCTCCACATTGATCTGGTACTGGTACACCCTGTATATAGCTCCACATTGATCTGGTACTGGTACTCCCTGTATATAGCTCCACATTGATCTGGTACTGGTACTCCCTGTATATAGCTCCACATTGATCTGGTACTTGTACTCCCTGTATATAGCTCCACATTGATCTGGTACTGGTACTCCCTGTATATAGCTCCACATTGATCTGGTACTGGTACTCCCTGTATATAGCTCCACATTGATCTGGTACTGGTACTCCCTGTATATAGCTCCACATTGATCTGGTACTGGTACTCCCTGTATATAGCTCCACATTGATCTGGTACTCCCTGTATATAGCTCCACATTGATCTGGTGCTGGTACTCCCTGTATATAGCTCCACATTGATCTGGTACTCCCTGTATATAGCTCCGCAGTGATCTGGTACTGGTACTCCCTGTATATAGCTCCACATTGATCTGGTACTGGTACTCCCTGTATATAGCTCCACATTGATCTGGTACTCCCTGTATATAGCTCCGCAGTGATCTGGTACTGGTACTCCCTGTATATAGCTCCACATTGATATGGTACTGGTACTCCCTGTATATAGCTCCATTCTTGTGTATGTTATTTTATTCCTCTTGTGTTAATTACTATACGTCTTTGGGTGCTGTATTGACACGTCTTTGGGTGCTGTATTGAAACTTCTTTGGGTGCTGTATTGATACTTCTTTGGGTGCTGTATTCATACGTTTTTGGCTGCTGTATTGATACTTCTTTGGGTGCTGTATTAATACGTCTTTGGGTGCTGTATTGATACGTCTTTGGGTGCTGTATTGATACGTCTTTGGGTGCTGTATTGACACGTCTTTGGGTGCTGTATTGACACGTCTTTGGGTGCTGTATTGACACGTCTTTGGGTGCTGTATTGACACTTCTTTGGGTGCTGTATTGATACGTCTTTGGGTGCTGTATTGATACTTCTTTGGGTGCTGTATTAATATGTCTTTGGGTGCTGTATTAATACGTCTTTGGGTGCTGTATTGATATGTCTTTGGGTGCTGTATTGATACGTCTTTGGGTGCTGTATTCATACGTCTTTGGGTGCTGTATTGATACGTCTTTGGGTGCTGTATTGACACGTCTTTGGGTGCTGTATTGACACGTCTTTGGGTGCTGTATTAATACGTCTTTGGGTGCTGTATTGACACGTCTTTGCGTGCTGTATTGACACGTCTTTGGGTGCTGTATTGACACGTCTTTGGGTGCTGTATTGATACGTCTTTGGGTGCTGTATTGATATGTCTTTGGGTGCTGTATTGATACGTCTTTGGGTGCTGTATTCATACGTCTTTGGGTGCTGTATTCATACGTCTTTGGGTGCTGTATTGACACGTCTTTGGGTGCTGTATTGACACGTCTTTGGGTGCTGTATTGACACGTCTTTGGGTGCTGTATTGACATGTCTTTGGGTGCTGTATTGATACATCTTTGGGTGCTGTATCCCAGCCCAGAGCAATAAAGTATAGCTATTACTGTTACACCCAGTATGTGGTGTTCCAATGCCATACTTTCAAGATGGCCGTCTATTTGACTGAACGGGTATCGAAGTCAAGACTTGTGTTAGCCCACAAAGCTAAAGCCTAGGCATAACCGCAATTACAGCAGTGTTCCACCCACCTTTCTTGGCAGCTGTGTCCAGGCAGTTTTCAAAGGTGCAGGGTCCCCAGGCACCCCAGGAGGACACGTCACACTCCACAGGACAGGGGATGTGGCACAGCTGGGTGGTGTTGGGGGGCGGACTGAGGCACAGGTCACCATCAACGGGCCTGGAGGCTAGAAACACAGAGAGATCCACAGAGACATGATGTCAGAACAGGGCAGGGGATGTGGCGTAACTAGGTAATGTTGAGGGCAGGCCCAGGCATAGGTCACTGTTTACAAGTACGAAAACATACAATAACACGATGTTAGAAATCTAAGTAGTACAGTGATATGACCTTAGAGATTATAGTGTAATATAGTGGACATAATGAGCTATATTATTACTGTCACTGTGGATCTACCTACTTTTATCCTGGCCCTCTCCATCTGGGTAGTGGGTTATAACTTCAGGCTAATGGATGAAAATGAATCATGAATCGTTCCACCAGTCATGGATAAAACTCACACCAACTAAAACCCCACAGGAATGTTCATAGTCATGAATATTCCTATCCTCACGCCATCTCAAATCCAAGACAACAAACAACAAATAGCAAACAGTATGGCCTTTAATTTGTTCGTCATCCTTCTAAATCCAGTCTAGTTGAAACAACAAATGCCTTTTTTCCCCTTTCTATCCCCAAAGGGCAGATCAGGCTCAGCCCGGTGCTGCTCAATGACACACACACACACACACACACACACACACACACACACACACACACACACGGTGGATAAAGCAATGAGCAGTAGGTGAGTCTCTCTGATGAGTCCTTCCCATCACTCCATCACCATGCTGTGACTGAAGCCTGAGTCTGACTCATTCACATGCACATTGATACCACTTGGCCAAAGGTCTGTCTTTTGAATACTGTCTTTTAAAATATGTGTGTAAGTGCGTGCCTGTCGAGTGATAATCCATTTTGTCAATCTGTGAAGCATTTTAGTCTATTTTAGTAATTATAAAATCCCTCTGACGATGCTAGCTGAATAGGAGCAATCAAGAGGAGTAGGCTACATATCCTTTAAAGCATGAGTTTGACACCTGCTTTAAAGTGTTTTGAATGGAGGCTTACCTACGCCACTTTAGAAGGCTTACCTATGACACCGGCCAAATGTTTTAAAACACAGCCATTCATATTACCTGTGTGTGTGTGTCACAACTGTGTGGGTGTGTGTCACAGCTGTGTATGTGTGTGTGTATGTGTGTGTGTGTGTGTGTGTGTGTGCGTGCGTGCGTGCGTGTGTGTCTAGCAGTAACAATACTGACTGGAAATGATAAGGACGCCACATGTTTACTCGTCACGCCACATAATATAATTGCACGGTCTGCCGGTCCATTTTCATCAAAGCCATTTTACAAGTGTTCACGTCTCCTCCAGGCTGCATGGCTATTTTAGTAGACAATTGACCTTTCTGCCCCACCCTCCTAGTCAATATAAAGTATCTACTGTGTTCGTGTCATTGTGTGTGTGTGTGTGTGTGTGTGTGTGTGTGTGTGTGTGTGTGTGTGTGTGTGTGTGTGTGTGTGTGTGTGTGTGTGTGTGTGTGTGTGTGTGTGTGTGTGTGTGTGTGTGTGTGGACTGAAGTAGCTACTGTATTTTGTCATCCTCCATAATAGCAAAGAGCTGATTAATGAACGATTCCGTGCTGGGTGACCTTGGTTTGTGGTGCCACATGCGTCTCTCGCTCTGTCTCCTGCCAGATGGTCTCGTCTAGTCTCTACCCTACCTTATACACCACACCACGGAGGGGTTCCTGGGGCCAAACTAAGTCCTCCAAGCCCAGCCAGACACCTGCGGCTCGCCCCTCTCCTCCACTCTCTGTCATCCCTTGCCATCAACATCTATAACTGTACTTCCGGATGGCATCACACAGCCAGCCGTTCTACTGCAAGCTACAGAATGTCTCTATGGGCGCTCTAATAAGGATCCACATTGATTACAACCAAACAGAACAGAGCTGGCTAGAACTGATGACCATCAAATCCAATAACTACAGTAACATCAGATTCACTGGCTCCCTGCACTCTCCCTCCCTGCCTTTCTCCCTTCCTCCCTGCTGCTTTTCCCTGTTGTCCATATCGGAACTCCCACGGAATACATATCTAAATCTGTCCTGTTTAGCCAAACATGAGCTGTGATATTATTACATCGGCAGAAATATTAGTGTGTGTGTATATATGTGTGCGTGTGTGTGTGTGAGAGTGCGTGCGTGCGTTTAGATAATCAATGCTTCTTATGCACACTTCATTTCAGCAGCATTTTGGCATTCATAACATGGGTTTGTTGAAGCCAGCTGTAATCCCCAGAATGATTGAAACGGGGAGTTTTGTGTCCAAATAAAGCTTCTTTCCTATGTAAATGCCACTGAGAATGCGTACAAACACAGGACAGTAACAAGCTTATATGACTAATCTGGCAGAGAGGCGGTAGGGAGTTCAGAGACACCACTGCTCTGCACACACACACACGTACGCACATGCACACACACCACCCAGCCTCAGTCAAATCACAAATCACAAAAACATCAGCCTTGAAAGCAAAAAAACAAGATTACATCAGTTTAAATCAGACTGAAGATTTTGCTCTGTTACAGCTGAGATGGAGATTTGTGAACAATGCTTCATAGACTCAGCAGTATATTGCCTGAGATTAGACTAATTCTGTGTTGATCCCTATAATAATCCAGAACTGTGTATTTCATGTTCTGTACCACGTGTAATATTTAGTTTTGAAGACAGGAGAGATGATTGAGAAGGAAATTGAGAGAAGGGAGTGTAGAATGAGAAAGTGAATTCCAAAAGTGGATGGGGAAGTTGTAATTGTGCCATAGAGCTGACAGGAAAGGATTAAAAGGAAAGTATGTGTGCTTTCCTACCTCTCACTCTACCTCTCTATCCATCCTTCTCTCACTCTACCTCTCTATCCATCCTTCTCTCACTCTACCTCTCTATCCATCCTTCTCTCACTCTACCTCTCTATCCATCCTTCTCTCACTCTACCTCTCTATCCATCCTTCTCTCACTCTACCTCTCTATCCATCCTTCTCTCACTCTACCTCTCTATCCATCCTTCTCTCACTCTACCTCTCTATCCATCCTTCTCTCACTCTACCTCTCTATCCATCTTTCTCTCACTCTACCTCTCTATCCATCCTTCTCTCACTCTACCTCTCTATCCATCCTTCTCTCACTCTACCTCTCTATCCATCCTTCTCTCACTCTACCTCTCTATCCATCCTTCTCTCACTCTACCTCTCTATCCATCCTTCTCCCACTCCCTCTCTCTATCCATCCTTCTCTCACTCCCTTTCTCTCTCTGCAACTGTCACCATCAATTGTGTCACCTAGATAACCCTGTCACTTCAAAATACAGGACGCTCACAAGATTTGAAAGATCTATCAAGTT
Source organism: Salmo trutta (assembly GCF_901001165.1). Lineage (NCBI taxonomy): Eukaryota > Metazoa > Chordata > Actinopteri > Salmoniformes > Salmonidae > Salmo > Salmo trutta. Next base: position 22,503,355 of record NC_042992.1, on the reverse strand, counting down.
GCAGTTTAGATGTCTGATGATTTTCCTTCTCTTTATACCAGTATACCACTATCACAGCCTCAACAGTACAGCAAAGTGCCTCCTCTGTCTGGTTGTCTAAGAGCAGCTGGAATCATTTGAATAATTTCTGTGAGCGGTGGCCAGTTGAGCCCCCTGACCAGATGGACAGTCTGGGAGTTAGCGTGGAAGTGCTGGATAAACATGGGCTCGCTACCAGCCAGCATCACTTCCTTATGCACTGACTAAGTAGTGCCCCACACTCATATTTCATGTCACACCACTGCTCTCTCTCTCTCTCTCATTTTCACTATGACTTTTTACTCTCTCTCGCGCGCGCTTTCTCTCTCTCTTTTTCTCTTTCTCTCTTCTCTCCGTCCGTGCATCTTTCTCCTCCCTGCCTCAGTTCCTTCCTCCCCTCTTTCTACCTCCCTGTGCAGAGACGGAAAAGATGAGATGATTTTGAGTGCGTGCACAAGTCGAATCAGAACTGAGTGCTCGAGGGCCCACCGAGTGGTGCAGTGGTCTAGTGACTCCTTGTGGTAGGCCTGGGCGCCTGCAGGCTGACTCATTCGTCAGTTGAATGGTGTTTCCTCCGACACATTGGTGCAGCTGACTTCCGGGTTAAGCAGGCGGGTGTTAAGAAGCGCTGTTTGGCGGGTCATGTTTTGGAGGACGCATGACTCAATCTTCATCTCTCCCGAGCCCGTTGGGGAGTTGCAGCGATGAGACAAGATCGTAATTGGATATCACGAAATTGGGGAGAAAAAGGGCATAAAAAAATAAATAATTCCCAGGTAAATTTCCTTGTCAACCTGTCCAGTCTACAGAGATGATATGGAGCTAGGTTGACAAACTATGACAAAACATGGGCCGTATCAAACCATGTACTTGCACCACAGTTGTGATGTTTAAAATCAAATCAAAGTGTATTGGTCGCGTACACAGTTTAGCAAATGTTATAGTGGACACATCAAAATGCTTGTGTTAATTGCTCCTAACAGTGCAGCAATCATCAAACAAGTACACAAATAAGCAAAAAACTAAAAACAAGAAATCAAGAAAAATCATAACAAATGCAATTAACAATCCGAATAACACTGTATCAGTAATCCAAATGCAATCTATGTGTATATACACCAATAGGATATACTAGTAATGATATGTACAGCAGTAGATATATTACAGTGAGCTATGTTGAGAATCAGGCAGATAAATATGCAGTGGGTATAAACAGTGTCACTAAAATGCAATGTACAGTAGTAGAGCTATTAGAATGAGCTATTTGGAGAATACACTATATGAATACACAGTGTGAAAAACAGTATGAAAGGAACAGGAAATGTCCAGTGTTTAAGGTCTCTATATACAAAGTCTCTATATACAGGCTCCATATCATCTGTGTGTGTATGTGCATGTGTTTGTGAGTATGGGAGTATGCTTGTGTATGAGTGTTTATGTGAGTGCAGGAGTCTGTGTATGTATGAGGTGTGTGTGTGTGTGTGTGTGTGTGTGTGTGTGTGTGTGTGTGTGTGTGTGTGTGTGTGTGTGTGTGTGTGTGTGTGTGTGTGTGTGTGTGTGTGTGTGTGAGGTGTGTGTGTGTGTGTGAGGTGTGTGTATGTATAAGGCGTGTGGGCGTGTGGGTGTGTGGGTGTGTGTGTGTGTGTGTGTGTGTGTGTGTGTGTGTGTGTGTGTGTGTGTGTGTGTGGGTGTGTGTGTGTGTGTTTGTGTGTATGAGGTATATGTGTGTGTGTGTGTGTGTGTGTGTGTGTGTGTGTGTGTGTGTGTGTGTGTGTGTGTGTGTGTGTGTGTGTGTGTATATGAGGTGTGTGTGTGAGGTTCGTGTGTGTGGGAGTATGTGTGCAAAAAAAAAGTCTCTAAGGTGCAGGACAGGTAGCCGGCTAGTGATGGCTGTTCAACAGTCTGATAGCCTGGGGTGTATGTGCATGTGTGTGTGCTTGCCTTTGTGCATTCATGTGTGTAACATTACCAAGGGAGTGTTTTAATACAAACAGTTTTAATACATTATCTGGGAACACAGTTACTACATTATCTGGGGACAGAGAGAGTTATTACTGCTCTGCTGACTGTATGGATATGCTGCCCTGTCATATTGACATTGGGTGTTTGTCAGACAGGCAATGGTTACCTACCAAATGGCACCATATTCCCTACATAGGGCACTACTTTTGACTATAACACTATGGGCCCTGGTAAAAAGTAATGGACTATATTGGGAATATGGTGCCACTTGGGATGCGTCCAATGATATCTACTATCACCCCTCTCAGGAACTGTTCTCACATGGGGTACCATTGTTTTTAGAGAATTGTCTTCAGAAGGGATACACCAATTTTGAGTAGTGCAAGGCTTCTAGGATCTCCAAAAATCCCTGGATGGGGAAACACATTCTTCGATCCAATTCCTATTCTCTACTCTTCTGCACCGTTAGTGCATGAATTTTGGCTGGCAAGGGTATCCCATTGAATTTCTCACTATTGCGTAAGGGCATGAGTGCGGCCTTAGCAAAAGTGCTCAGTCTCCAGTGCACGAGGTGGAAGAGATCTGTACAATGGGACAAGGCATCAGTATGGGAGGGGAAAAAGGGGACACAACGGATATGGGCTTTCTATAGACACACGACTGGTGAGAGAGATGACCTAGTATGGGAGAAGGGCATGAGTTATCAGAATGGGAGAAAGATTACACATTGGGGATAAAGGACAGTTGCATGCTGGTCAGGTTACCTTCTTTGCTATTGAGAGAGCTTGACGCAGGGTCGGCGCTGGTTGCCTGGACACAGTACACCTCATGGTTCTGGACTCCGCCCCCGCACAGCCCAGTTAGGTTACCACGACGACGGTCTTGTTGGCTTAGCAACATATCCACCCTGCACTCTGTCCACTCTGTTGTCTTCCAGTTGTACCTGCAGAGGAGAATGATTTGATTCAATTTTCATTTTTTTTTTACATAACATAGATTGGAAAGAATATATACATGAATTACATCATCAAGGATGCCACAATTACAGTAGCTTCCAAAAATATTCACACCCCTTAACTTTTTCCACATCTTGTTGTGTTACAGCCTGAATTTAAAATGGATTCCATTTAGATTTTTGGTCACTGGCCTACACACAATACCTCATAATGTCAAAGTGGAATGATGCTTTTAGAGCATTTTACAATGTAATAAAAAATGAAAAGCTGAAATATCTTGAGTCAATAAGTATTCAACCCCTTTGTTATGGCAAGCCTAAATAAGTTCAGGAATAAAAGTTTGCTTTTAGGGGATAAGCGTCTTAACAAGTCACATAATAAGTTGCATTGACTCTGTGTGCAATAATAGTGTATAGCATGATTTTTAAATGACTACCTCTTACTGTATCTTTCCCCACACATACAATTAATCTGTAAGGTCCCTCAGTCGAGCAGTGAATTTCAAACACAGATTCAACCACAAAGACCAGGGAGGTTTTCCAATGCTTTGCGAAGAAGGGCACCCATTGGTAGATAGGTAAAAAACAGACATTGAATATCGCTTTTAGCATGGTGAAGTAATCAATGACACTTTGGATGGTGTATCAATACTGTACATACAGTCACTACAAAGATACAGGCGTCCTTTCTAACTCAGTTGCCGGAGAGGAAGGAATCCGCTCAGGGATTTCACCATGAAGCGAATGGTGACTTTAAAACACTTACAGAGTTTAATGGCTGTGATAGGAGAAAACTGAGGATGGATCAACAACATTGTAGTTACTCCACAAAACTAACCTAATTGACAGAGTGAAAAGAAGGAAGCCGGTACAGCACAAAAATATTCCAAAACATGCATCCTGTTTCCAACAAGGCACTAAAGTAATAGTGCAAAAATGTGGGAAAGCAATTCACTTTTTGTCCTGAATACAAAGTGTTATGTTTGGGGCAAATCCAATACAACACATTAATGAGTACCACGCTCCATATTTTCAAGCACAGTGGTGGCTGCATCATGTTTTGGGTATGTTTGTAACCATTAAGGACTGGGGAGATTTTCAAGATAAAAAATAAACAGAATGGAGCTCAGCACAGGCAAAATCCTACAGGAATACTTTCCCCTTTCAGCAAGACAATAACCTAAAACACAAGGCCAAATGTACACTGGAGTTTCTTACCAAGAAGTCAGTGAATATGTGGCCAAGTAACAGTTTTGACTTAAATCTACTTGAAAATCTATGGCAAGACTTGAAAACGGTTGCGGGGCAATGATCAACATCGAATTTGACAGACCTTGAAGAATTTTGAAAAGAATAATAGGCAAATGTTGCACAATCTAGGTGTGGAAAGCTCTCAGAGACTTACCCAGAAAGATTCATAGCTGTATTTGCTGCAAATGGTGATTCTAACATGTATTGACTCAGGGGTGTGAATACTTATGTAAATGTGATATTTATGTATATAATTTTCAATTCATGTACCAACATTTCTAAAAACATGTTTTCACTTTGTCATTACGAGGTATTGTGTGTAGATAGATGAACAAAAAATATGTCAAGGGGTATTAATACTATCTGAAGGCACTCTCCGGCTACCTGGATAAAGTACTAAATATACTTCAGTTAGTGCTAAATATGGCTGCTAGAATGTTGACTAGAACCACAACATTTGACCATATTACTCCGGTGCTAGCCTCTCGACACTGGCTTACTGTTAAGGCTAAGGCTGATTTCAAGGTTTTACTTGTAACCTACAAAGCGTTACATGTACTTGCTCCTACCTATCTCTCTGATTTGGTCCTACCGTACATACCTACACGCAGTGGTGGAAAAAGTACTCAATTGTCATACTTCAGTAAAATTAAAGATACCTTAATAGAAAATGACTCAAGTAAAAGTGAGTCACCCAGTAAAATAGTACTTGAGTAAAAGTCTAAAAGTATTTGGTTTTAAACATACTTAAGTATCAAAAGTAAATGTAATTGCTAAAATATACTTAAATATGAAAAGTAAAAGTAGAAGCACAAACCATTTAAAATTCCTTAAATTAAGCAAACCAGACAGCACCATTCTCTTGTTTTTTTAATGTACTGATAGCCAGGGGCACACTCCAACACTCAGACATCACTTAATATCAAGCATTTGTGTTTAGTGAGTCTGCCAGATAAAAGGCAGTAGGGATGACCAGGGATGTTCTCTTGATGTGTGTGAATACGACCATTTTCCTGTCCTGCTAAGCATTCAAAATGTAACAAGTACTTTTGGGTGTCAGGGAAAATGTATGAAGAAAAAATTAGATAATTTTCTTTAGGAATGAAGTGAAGTAAAAGTTCTAAAAAATATACCTAGTGAAGTAAAGTACAGATACCCCAAAAACGACTTATTTTTACACCACTGCCTACACATACACTACGGTTACAAGACCAAGGCCTCCTTATTGTCCCTAGAATGTCTAAGCAAACAGCTGGAGGCAGGGCTTTCTCCTATAGAGCTCAATTTTTATGCAATGGTCTGCCTGAAGTCTTTACTGAAGACTCATCTCTTCAGTAGGTGTCCCCCCCCCCCCATATGGGAAACACATGTTAACATTTCCAAGCAAGTGAAGTAGAAAAAAACAAAAGTGAAATAAACAATCAAAAAATGAACAGTAAACTTTACACTCACAAAAGTTCCAAAAAAATAAAAACATTTCAAATGTCATATTATGTGCAAATAGTTAAGTACAAAAGGGAAAATAAATAAACATACATATGGGTGGTATTTACAATGGTGTTTGTTCTTCACTGGCTGCCCTTTTCTTGTGGCAACAGGTCACAAATCTTGCTGCTGTGATGGCACACTGTGGTATTTCACCCAATAGAGTTAATCAAAATTGGGTTTGTTTTTGAATTCTTTGTGGATCTGTGTAATCTCGCTCTCTCTACCACACCTGCTGTCTCAACCTCTGAATGCTTGGCTGACATTTACTCCTGTTGTACCCTCTACAACCACTGTGATTATTATTTGACCCTGCTGGTCATCTATGAACGTTTGAACACCTTGAAAAACGATCTGGCCTTAATGGCCATGTACTCTTATAATCTCCACCCGGCACAGCCAGAAGAGGACGGCCACCCCTCAGAGCCTGGTTCCTCTCTTCGTTTCTTCCTGGGTTCCTGTCTTTCTAGCAAGTGTTTCCTATGCACTGTGCTTTTTCATCTGCATTGCTTGCTCTTTGGGGTTTTAGGCTGGGTTTTTGTTTATATGAAAAGGGCTTTATAAATACATTTGATTGATTCACTGTAGGCATAGTTTGCATCCCAAATGCCAGACTGTTCCCTATTGCACTACTTCCCTATGTGTCAACAAAAAAAAGCTGTGCAACTACATATAGGAATTGGAGTGCCATTTCTGATGCAACCATTCCCATTGTGGTCCTCATAAAGGAAGATGACGGAGGGAGATATGGTAAGTGAGTATGAGTGGCTAGTAGAGAAAGTGTACAGCTGCATGAATATTAGCAGTCTTGTATTCCTGTTGTGAATGAAGTACCCTCCAGATTGATCCTGAGTGTCCTACAAGGTCACAGCTTATTATTAAGCATCATTTAGTTTGATAGCATCTTTGATTGACTGTATCAAATGCATTATGTACAGATGTAGGCTCTTAATATGAGCCAGTCTGCTACAGTAGGAAAATAATCCTGCAGCAACAGGAAATGTGAATTATTATGTGGATTATAATTAATGGACATCTTTTTTGGTTGAATTGGTTTGAACGCTGTTGAGGTATTTTGTTTGTAAATGTAGCCTAAGTTTAATCTTCTCTTTTTCATCTTATTGTGCTCTATTTCTTTCTTTAAAAGAGTTTAGCCTCCACAAGGGAGTTAGCCTGCGTTAGTAGAAGTACAAATGCCTGTTAGATTACAACTAGAGTACAAAACATTGTAGTAAATGTTGCGTTACTCTAATTCTCTACAATGAATAAATCATGACGCAGCACAAGCTAAAACTCATTCCAAATGGCACCATATTCCCTTTATAGTGCCCTACTTTTTACCAGAGCCCAAAGGGTAGTGCACTAATTTGGAACGAAACCCTAATTGCCATCTTTATTATTGTTATTTTCAGCCAAATTGCAGCGAGAAGTTGGCAGAATGGCTTTTCGGTAAGTAAACAACATTAGCATGCATTTGAGTGTGGTCAATGGACATAACGCAATGTGCATCTACTAGAAAGTCTCTTTTAAAGAAGTTGTCTATGCAGTTGACCTTCAACATATATTCACAATGCGCCTCACAATCCAGAATTCATTTTGAATGTCCCCCAAGTGAGCCTCAGTGGAAGGATTCAGCAGCGTTAAATTGAAAGAGATCATACCTTAAAGGGCAATCTATTAACGCAGATTAGCGCTCAGCGCTGAATTCATAGATAGCTCTGGGATCTGCTTCAAGGGAACTTGAAAGGTGCCTTCGGGTGTGTGGCACAGTGAGGGGCAGCCACTAAAAGTCCACACCCTCACCAGCACAACAAGCAATGCAGTCAGCCTGGAACAAGCCGCTGGCTTGAAAATGAACACAGGCACAGCTGACTTCACTTCAATAGACTTGTTAAGGGTGTGACCGGCTACTCAATCAGCCACTACATATATCAGCAACAGGTATCCCTCACTACAGAGGAGAGGACTGAGGGAGCTCTGTTTGCACGTTTTATTTGATGAACATTTAAGTTTGATTCTTGAAGAGATCATTTATGTTGTTACCTTATAGTCCATAAAAGCTATTTTGTTAAGAATTGACCCTGTCTCACGAGCCTCTTTACTAGAAAGCTAGCCTAGCTCTGGTCCGTGGCAGTACACCTCCCTTCTGGCTGCCATATTGTGCTTCGGTAAGAATGTTAGGGATTGCTTTTCAGTTCAAATCCACCTGGGGTCACAAAATGGCTGCCCTGCCTCGATGCCCTGCCTCGATGTCTGTGGCGATAATGGAATTTATTTGAGGTCACTACCAAAGAAAGGGCTCCATATTCATGAATGGGGTGTCTCCAGGGCCGGTTTAATGCAGGGGCTTACTGGGGCTGAAGCCCCTTGGCCCAGGCCCAGGCCCATGGGGTGCCCAACAGGCAGCAAAAAAATATATAAAATAAATAACAAAAAATTGAAATATATACAGTATATATTATATATACAGTATATATTATATGTAGTATATATTTTGTCTTTTTATTACTGCAACCGTCAACCACAAGAGGACTCACGAGCCCGATCTCACGAGCCCGACCTTTATGGTCCCTGTGGCTCAGTTGGTAGAGCATGGTGTTTGCAACGCCAGCATGGTGTGTGCAATGCCAGGATTCTGGGTTCGATTCCCACGGGGGTCCAGTACAATAAATAAATAAATAAAAATAAAAAATGCATGAAATGTATGAACTCACTACTGTAAGTCGCTCTGGATAAGAGCGTCTGCTAAATGACAAAAAGGTAAAATGAGTGCAGACAGCCTGCAGCTGATTTGCTAATTGTCAGATGGGGGGAGGAGAGGAGGTAGGGGGCCCACATGGGTAACTTGGGGGCTCTGCCTTGAATGGGTAACTGATTAATAAAAATAAAAAAATAAACTGCATAATAAAAAAAATATGACTGGTCTATTGTGTGAGTCAGGGTGTAGGGGGCCCAAGAGGCAAAAAAACAAATCCAACCACAGGAGTCTGCTCTCAATGTTAGAAATATACCAGAGAGAATAATTTAGCCACAGAGGTTCAATAGTTTCTAAAAAATAACTGTGGATTATGTTTTATCACAAGCACACACATGTAACTGCCAAAATAAAGGAAACACCAAAGTAAAGTGTCTTAAAAGGGCATTAGGCCACCACGAGCTGCCAGAACAGCTTGAATGCACCTTGGCATAGATTCTACTGACTAGTCTCCCGGGCCCTGCCACTGAAAAACATCCCCACAGCATGATGCCGCAAACCACCATACTTCACCATAGGCATTCAGGCCAAAGAGTTCCATTTTGGTATTATCAGACCAGAGCATCTTGTTTCCATTGGTCTGAGAGTCCTTTAGGTGCCTTTTGGCAAACTCAAAGCGGATTGTCATGTGCCTTTTACTGAGAAGTGGCTTCTGTCTGGCCACTCCTCCATAAAGGCCTGATTGGTGGAGTGCTGCAGAGATGGTTGTCCTTCTGGAACATTCTCCCATCTACACAGAGGAACTCTGGAGCACTGTCAGAGTGACCATTGGGTTCTTAGTGACCTCCTTGACCAAGGCCCTTTTCCCCCGATTTCTCAGTTTGGACGGGCGGCCAGCTCTAGAAAGAGTCTTGCTGGTCCTAAACTTCTTTCATTTAACAATGATGGAGGCCACTGTGTTCTTGGGGACCTTCAATTCTGCAGACCTTTTTGCTACCCTTCCCAAGATCTGTGCCTCGACACAATCCTGTCTCGGAGCTCCACGGATAATTCCTTCAACCTCATGGCTTGGTTTTTGCTCTGACATGCACTGTCAACTGTGGGACCTAATATAGACAGGTGTGTACTTTTCCAAATCATGTCCAATCAAATAAATTTACCACAGGTGGACTCCAATAAAGTTGTAGAAACATCTCAAAATTATCAATGGAAACAGGATGCACCCGAGCTCAATTTCGAGTCTCACACTGTAGCAAAGAGTCTGAACACTTATGCAAATAAGGGATTTCTATTTTTTTATAAAAAAACTGTTTTAATTTGTCATTATGGGGTATTGTGCGTAGATTGATGAGAACTTTTATTTATTTAATCAATTTTAGAATAAGGATGTAACGTAACAAAATGTGGAAAAGGTGTAGGGTCTGAATACTTTCCGAATGCACTGTATATACACTATATATACAGCCACAGCCGTTGCTGACAGGTGTATAAAATCAAGCACACCGCCATGCAATCTCCATAGACAAACATTGGCAGTAGAATGGCCTTACTAAAGAGCTCAGTGACTTTCAACGTGGCACCGTCATAGGATGCCACCTTTCCAACAAGTCAGTTCTTCAAATGTCTGCCCTGCTAGAGCTGCCGTGGTCAACTGTAAGTGCTGTTATTGTGAAGTGGAAATGTCTAGGTGTGTCATAGGCGTCGTAAGGATTGGACCAAGGCGCAGTGGGTAAAGTGCTCATACTTAATTTATTTGATGAAAACACTTAAACAAAATAAACGTACAATGAAAAACAGTTCCATAAGGCACACAGGCTATACAGAAAATAACCATAAGTGAAACAAACACAACTAAATATGGCCTCCAATTAGAGACAACGACAACCAGCTGCCTCTAATTGGAGGTCATTGCCAAAAACCCAACATAGAAATGGAAAACTAGATATAAACATAGAAATAGAAAACATAGAACCTAAACCAAAAACACAGAAACACACAAAACAAACACCCCCTGCCACGCCCTGATCAAACTACAATGACAAATAACCCCTTTTACTGGTCAGGATGTGACACCCCCAAAGGTGCAGACCCCGAATGCACCTCAAACCGAAAACCCCACAAAAACAACCCCAAACTTAAAGGGAGGGAAGGGAGGGTGGCCACCGTCAACGACGGTCCCTGTGCTACACCCCACCTTCCCAATCCTCCCACTACGGAGGCTGGCTCTGGGCGTAGCTCCCCTTCAGAAGACTCCGGGCTGAGGAGCGTCGCTGGAGACTCCAGGCTGAGGAGCGTCGCTGGAGACTCCGGGCTGAGGAGCGTCGCTGGAGACTCCTGGCTGAGGAGCGTCGCTGGAGACTCCGGGCTGAGGAGCGTCGCTGGAGGCTCCTGGCTGAGGAGCGTCGCTGAAGGCTCCGGGCTGAGGAGCGTCGCTGGAGGCTGTAACGCCCTGGCCATAGAGAGGGGGTTTTTGTTCTTTATTTTGGTTAGGCCAGGGTGTTACATTGGGTGGGCGTTCTATGTGCATTTTTCTATGTTGGTTTGTTTCATTGATTTTGGCCGTGTGGCTCCCAATCAGGCACAGCTGAAGTTCGTTGTTGCTGATTGGGAGTCACACATAAGGAGCATGTTTTTCCTTTGGGTTTTGTGGGTAATTGTTTCTGTTAGTGTTTTCCACCTGACAGGACTGTTTGGCTGTCGGTTTTCTTATTTTTGTATAGTGTTCTTTCTGCTATTAAATATTCAATGATGAACACTAACTCCGCTGCACCTTGGTCTACTCTCTCTCACGACAGCCGTTACATCAACCCACTGTAAAAATGTAGTTTTCAACCCACTGTAACAATTTAGTTTTCAACCCACTGTAACAATTTAGTTTTCAACCCACTGTAATAATTTAGTTTTCAACCCACTGTAATAATTTAGTTTTCAACCCACTGTAATACTTTTTGTCACGCAGAATTAGCAACTGCAGGTCAAAACACTCAAACAGACTAGCGGTCTAAACAGTGGAAATTGAGGAAATACCTTCCTCTCCACACCAGGGGAGTATAGTTCAACATTGCATTGTACAGGTTGGGGGGGAAGTAATTTAAGGGACACACATGCCATCACAGCTCAGGACTGCCTGCCGGGTGTGAAAGTGATGGTGTGTCAACACGCCCATCTGTGTGCGTGTGTGTGTGTGCGTGCGTGCGCGTGTGTGTGTGTGTGTGTGTGTGTGTGTGTGTGTGTGTGTGTGTGTGTGTGTGTGTGTGTGTGTGTGTGTGTGCGCGGAGGGAGGATCATATAAGACACTGCACGGACCAACTGACTCTTTCCCAGACACACTCCATTAATCATTTCCTCCATCACTGGCAACAAGCCAAACGCTGGGCCATTTCTTTCCTCTCCATCTCTCCTCATATGTCCCCCTCTTGTATGGCACCATCTCCCCACACACTGAGCCAAACCCATCTCCCCTTTAGTACCTCCCTCCTAATTCTCTATCTCTCCCTATACGCCCCCCTCTTGTATGGCACCATCGCCCCACACACTGAGCCAAACCCATCTCTCCTTTACCGCCTCCCTCGCATCTTTCTCTCTCTCCCTATATGCGCCCCTCTTGTATGGCACCATCGCCCCATATACTGAGCCGAACCCATCTCCCCCTTACCACCCCCCCAATCTCTCTATCTCTCGCTATTTGACCCCATCACTGCATCAACTAACAAACTACCCAATCACATCCCCCTTTTCCCCCTTTCCCATTTCTCCAATCTCTCTCCATCTCTTTCCACATGCCCCCTCAAACCGTTCGACCCCGCCCTCTCATCAGCACCACACCGCACCCCCCCCACCCCCTCTCATCACACCACACCGTTGACCCACACAAAGAGCCTCTCCCTCCCCCCTCCGTTCTCCCCCTTCAGGCTGTGGTTTGTACCCACTGTCATGACTGTCACTACAGACCCTGGTTCGATTCCAGGCTGTTTCACAACCGGCCGCGATTGGGAGTCCCATAGGGTGGCACACAACTGGCCCAGTGTCGCCTGGGTTAGGGTTTGGCCGGGGTAGGCCGTCATTGTAAATAAACATTTGTTCTTAACTGACTTGCCTAGTTAAATAAAGGTTTGATAAAAAAGAATAAACCAGACCTTCTCTCACCCACAGAGGAAGGAACTGGGCCGGTTTGACACTTCACACCCTGTTGTAAATTACAGGAGAAGGGGGGCTTTTTCTCCCCCTTTAGTATTAACCAAAGGAATGGCTTTGTTTAACAGACAGTTTTGCCTCTTAAACGCTAAGATGGTCAAAAGTGGATACTGGATCAATATTTCTAACATAAGAATGTGGGGAATGGTCAGTGGGGAGCTATGGAAATGAATGTAATATTGCTTTTCATTTTGTGATGTCATTTAAAACTGTATGGATGAAATACTGTAACTTTGAAAGTTTTTCCCTTTTATCTGTCAAGTTTCCATCCAATACGATGTGCATATAATATGAAAAAATATGAAACTATTTTTCTTAAGATAAGAATGTGATTTTAGGAGCTATAAGAGAACCTATCACCTATAAACTGTGCATAAGTAAATAGCCACGCCCCGAGTGAGGTCTGAGAGTGTGTCAGACTGATGGAACCGTCCTTTTTGGCCAGAATGCATAGAAAGGCTTGGTAACAAAATTAACATTAGGCCAGGAAACGTGAGGCCACATGTTTGAAATGGTTGGAACTTTGAACCTCAAAACGATGTAAGAAATAAACTCACCTTCCATTAGACCAGAGAGACAGCGAGCTGCAGCTCATGTCCATCGTGGTCCGAATCCTGAATAATCAACACGAGGAGGAAGAGGAAAACAATCTCCCCTCTCAGACAATCACTGGTACAGCTGATTAGCTGTCCTGAGTCAAATATCTAACTCTTCAAACCAACCTGCTACTCTTGTCAAATCACCGTAGTACGCTATTCTCATCACCCCACTAGAACCATCAGCACAGCTAGCTTATCTTCAAATAAGCTTCTGGAGTGAATGGAACAGAGTGAAATCTGTAGTTCTGTTCAGGACTACACGACGAACAAAGGCACGCACACGTAAATACATTCATGATTTCTTATTCTAAACGGGCGGCGGTTCGCGTGCAAACTACAGTATATGACTAACGTGAGAATAGTTCTGAAATCAGTTGACGATATGTGTATTTTTCTCTCTCCCTCTCTCTCTCTCCATGTTGTTGTGTAAAAGCCATATTGTAAAATTCCGCTAGGGACCTATGCCTCATTTATTAAGTGTGTATGTTATCGTGTTATTATTTAGTTAGCTAGTAAATAAATAATGAAACCAATTTGTGTAGTACTGAATCATGAGTAAGGCTGGGGTTTTTGCAGATGCATGAGGTTACGACTGTTCAGAATGATGATATGATAAGAGGTAATGATTAATAAGATGACTGTTTATCGATGTAATAGATATATACCTTACAGAGCTTAATTCAGGAGATGGTAACTCTTTAAACAACCTCTTCCGTGTTGCCCCAAATTCCTAATGAGTACATTATTAATTGAATCGGGTAAAGATGAAACATAGTTAGTGGATTAAATAAATAACAGTCATCAGATTAACGACACCACTCAGGCTGTGGATAATAAGCCAGCAGACACCAAACAACCCACAGACCAATAGTAGTGGGGTTGGTATTGTGGTTCCTCCCACTACAGATAACTCCCCAGTGCTCTTAGTCCTACTGCTGCTGTTGTGTTAGATAGTTAGCTACACAGTCATTACAGCAACCAGCCAACGTTCCGGCCGCATGGCCTTAATCACTTAACACACAGAAACAAACTGTTTCCTGTATGCACATATGCATTTAATGTTAGAGACAGACCAGGCCTGTCTGGCTGAGTGTCTGATGCATTAAGTGTTTATTGTTTTGGTCAGCAAAGCTATTTAGGGATGCAGACAGGCGGCTTACCCATAGTACACTTTAGAAAGGGAGTAACTGTAATTGTCAGCCAGCCTGCAGAGTAGAAGTGCAGTTCAATTAACCATCTGCAATCCTTGATTGGCTGACATTTTTGTCGTTTTCCAATGCGAGTATACAAACTACACAACTGATATACTGTTTGTACAAAAACGTAGACATCAATATAAGACATTGAAATCACACATATTTTTCAAACGTTGGGTGATAGAGTACTTACACGATGCAGGGGGGTACCCCTTCTCCCTGAGGGGTGCAGGGTTCCTTCTCCTCCAGTTCAGGGCACTCCTCCCCTTCTCCCACGGGGAACTGGTGTACCCGGCGTGTGCGTGTGCGCTCACCCGTGGGCCCGTTGAGCTCGTAGCAGTCCTTGGAGCAGGGCGACCAGTCGGTCCAGTCGCTCACCTCACAGTCCTTGGCCAGTACACAGGCCTGGTAGGTCACTGGCAGGGACTCCCGAGAACACAGGCTGGAGAGAAGAGACAAGGGGTTCATTAATTAGGTTCAAAGGAATCAGTGAAGGTGTTTGGTCAAAGGACTGAGGCAAGGTGTCCTAATAAGGCCAAACTTGTTTGCAAAATCCAATTCAGGAACACCACAGCATCAAACCTCTTGAACTCATTCGGAATGTGCAAAGTACCTTTTCTACAAACCTACATATTAATTTAGCATTGTAGTCATTTAGCAGATACTCTCATCCAAAGCAATGTACATCTGAAATAGGACCCAAATATAAAATTATAGATCTCCTTAGCTTACAGACAGATAAACATCATAATAAATCATAACCAATGTTAAATGAAGTGAGATGGAATACATTCCCACCAGATATATTCCAGAGCTTCTATAACAGTAAACACACTTGATCCTTGGCCTCTGACCAACAATGTGGTTGGTAGATGGTCAGTATCAGATCAGATAAGCCTCTTTGGGGGTTTCAGTTCAACATCTGTGGTAGATGCTATGAGTAGCTCATAAAAATAAAAATAAATACCTCGACATTACTCCTCATTATAAAGGAGAAATGTCTCAACATTAATCCCAGGATAGACCTAGACCATAGAGATATAATATATATTCTACTTGAAGATATGGGAATATAATACAAGTTGTTATCCCATCATTTCAATCATTTATGATTTTCTCTGACCATCTCCCTATGGACGCCCAATTTATTTTTCTTTCAAGATGCACTAAAGCATTCATATCCCTTTAAGAAAGTGGGATAGATGTATTCGGTGTTAAGTGGCCACCATACCAGCCACTCTGAGACAGAATGGGGACATACACGCATTTCACATCTCAGCAAAGAGGAACAATGCCTTTTAGAAAGCATGTGCACATGAGAAGAGTGGAATGGAGACCCCTCAATAAAACACGTCTTGACCACCACCACCCAGCTAATTCTGTAATATGAATGAATGACCATGCTACAGTATGTGGATTTAGTTAGATGGCCGCCCATAGAAATGGACATGATACAGGATGATGGTTAACAGAAAGGGACAGAGGTTTGATCTTCCGACCATTTCATAGATGTTATGGTTGAGGCCTCTCATTGTCTGTTGGATCCTAGGGACACGGTTGAGTACAGCAGAATGGAAGGAAGCCATGACACTTCTACTCATCATCGATTCAACTCTCATAGTTGATCTCACTGAATAAATATTGTTTTTCTTTGAATATTACGCTATCTTGAGGCGCAAAAACAAGAATGCTGTTTATCCCCGTATTTCTTTATTAATGCTTACTATATATTAATCGCTGAATATCTGTCACGCCCTGACCTGAGAGAGCCTTTTTATGTCTCTATTTAGGTTTGGTCAGGGTGTGATTTGGGTGGGCATTCTATGTCTGTATTTCTATGTTGGGGATTGCTTTGTTTCGGCCGGGTATGGCTCCCAATCAGGAACAGCTGAACATCGTTGTTGCTGATTGGGAGTCATACTTAGGCAGCATGTTTTTCCTTTGGGTTTTGTGGGTAGATATTTTCTGTTTAGTGTTTTGCACCTGACAGAACTGTTTGGCTGTCGGTTTCTTGTTTTTTGTGTTTAAAGTGTTCGATCTTTAATAAATTCATGATGAGCACTAACCACGCCGCACCTTGGTCCACTCTCTCCAAAGACAGCCGTTACAATATCACAGTGCTTTCAGTTAGAGGTTATGGTAACTCTGAAGCTTTGAAACTAACTTCACGCTGTAGAAAACTCCAGTTGCTTCTTTGAAAGACGACAAGTTCTTTGGTTAATTAAACAAAGAATAAATGTCAATGAAAATATGATACAAAACATAAACACTTCATTCTCCATTGACTGAACCCTCACTTCAGAGAAAAACTTAAAAACACAGCTCTACTTTCTGAGATTTTTAGGAAAAGAGGTTGCAAAAAACTGGCCAAAAATATTTTAAATGCAAAGTAAACAAGCCGTTAAATGAATATTAATAAACTACAGGACTATTGTGGATTAATGTGAGCTACAAAAAAAGAACATCTCCAAAGGCAGCATTTTTGACAATACTTTAAAGTGGTGCCAGAATAAAGAAATCATTTGAGGGTACTATGAATAAACTAATGAGCGAAGGCATGAGGTACGAAGAAGAAGAAGAAGTAGACCTACTAAAACCAAAACCGTATGTAATATTCTATGACAAATCACTATTGCCATATCTATTCCAGAAGGCATAGATTCCCATCTCTCTCTCACTTATACATTAACAAAGCCATGTGAGGGATGATGACTTCATCGTGTGTGACTGTTTTTACTGCAGAACACAGAACACTTTAGGCTCTTGTAATCCTTTGAGCGCTGACTGTGAATCGTGTGCTGCCAGTAATAATGTCTTTCTATAACACACAGAGAGATGCATCCCTACATCACCTCTATGTAATGGGGAAACAATGGAACATAGAAAATTATATCAGAGACACTGGTGAGAAATGAATGAGAGAGTCATCATGAGGTAGCTGTGATGCATACAGTAAGACTATAAACTATAAGTGAGACTGACCTCAGTGCGTCAGTGTTGCCGCTCCTGTGAACACAGGTCACCTCCCGGGTCTGGTATCCAACCTGCAGGTCCCAGAACTTCCCACCCTGTCGGTTCTGTCTGTTCCTGTTCCTCTTATTTTTGATCAGCTCTTTGGTCTCTGGGTCTTTCACCCTTCCCCTCGCCCTCACCCGCTCCCTCACCCTCTCCTTGACTCTTTCCTTGTTCTTCCTGCGTCCTTCTTTGGCTGCCTGTCTTCCTTTTCTCCCCTCCTTTCTTTCCTCCTTTCTTTTCATCCTTTCTTCTTTGCTCAGTCGAGGCTGGCGTGGCGTGGGCACCTCGCTGCCCTCTTTACCCTCTTTACCCTCTCTGCCCTTGCGAAGCCGGCGAGGGAGAGCCACATCTTTACCGTGAGTAAGGGTGGGAGCCTGCCTGGCCGTGCGAGGGAGGGGTACAGAGCAGGGACCCCAGGATCCCACCCTTAGACTATAGAGGCTCTCTGGGCCAACGCAGGGACCTGGCTGACACGTCTGGAACTCTGTCAGGTTAGGGCAGGCCGAGCCCCCGAACAGAGGCGGCGCCAGGACAAAACGGACACGATTCTGAAGACCCATGCCGCACGTTTTCGAACAGGAAGTCCATGGGGTGAACTGGGAGACCACACAGTCCCGCGGGCACGGGATCAGACAGGCCTGCTCCAGCCTGGGCTTGGGCTCAAAATATTCACAAATCGCTGCATCCTCCGCGGGCACGCCATCTGCTTTCTGGACGCAGCCCACCTCGCGTGTCTGGATGCCCTCCTCGCCGCGGGTACATACGGCTGGTCGCTGGAGCGCCCCAGTGCTCCGCATGGACACGGGCACACACTGGTTCCAGGCGCCCAACTGCCAGTCGTACAGGTCTTTGTGCCAGTCACACACGTGGAAGCAGCTCTGCTGGTTCTCCGGGCGCTCTGCCTGGTCACAGTTGGTGTGAAGGGTGGTCCAGCCTTCAGAGTGGGCGCACCACACTGCCCGGCTCTGGCTGCCCCCTGGGCCACACTCGCTGCCCATACACCGGCCCCATGGACCTGAGGAAACAGAGAGCCACAGAGATCACAGGGAGTTCAACTGAAGGATTAACTATCAGAGCAGTTAGTCATAATATTATCCAAATGGAAAGCATAATGTAGAACAAACTCAGCTCCTATCTGTCAGATTAGAACTTTACTGTACAGTTCTTAATAGCTACAAAATGACACGTCCATCTGTGTAAAACTTCATCTAAATGTTACCATTCAAGACTTGACATTGATTTTGATAAGAAGTTGGAGGGCAGTTTATAAGGAATTTGCATCATCTCTTCATAGGACTTTCCTATGAATCAAAGCCCCTTAAAGCCCAGAAGACCAAGCTCTCTAGCGTTTCTATACCAGAGGACTATCAGTCAGTTTCTGAAGTGCTTCTCAGGACAACAGAACTGTAATGTATTTACACATCCAACACAAACAACCAAAGTGCCTCGTGAGGAGGAATAAGTACTTCCTGATAAATAACGCCTTCGCTCAAGCCCTAAATCCCACACGCACACACACAAACACACACACACACACACACACACACACACACACACAAAAACAAACACAAATCACGCCGCATAAATCACTACGCCAAGTGCAATTTTCTGATTGCACTTCCTTCCTCTAGGATTTATGGGAATGCAATTAAAAGTCTAGAGTAAACATACCCTCGGAACATAAAACGGCAAGTAAGTACAGGACAAGCAGACAGAGAGCTCAGAGCCCACGGAGCCCAGAGCCCACAGAGCCCAGAGTCCACAAAGCCCAGAGCCCACAGAGCCCAGAGCACACAGAGCCTAGAGCCCAAAGCCCACAGAGCCCAGAGCCCACAGAGCCCAGAGCCCACATAGCCTAGATCCCAGAGCCCACAGAGCCTAGAGCCCAGAGCCCACAGAGCCCAGAGCCCACATAGCCTAGATCCCAGAGCCCACAGAGCCCAGAGCCCACAGAGCCTAGAGCCCAGAGCCCACAGAGCCCAGAGCCCACAGAGCCCAGAGCCCACATAGCCTAGATCCCAGAGCCCACAGAGCCCAGAGACCACAGAGCCTAGAGCCCAGAGCCCACAGAGCCCAGAGCCCACATAGCCTAGATCCCAGAGCCCACAGAGCCCAGAGCCCACAGAGCCTAGAGCCCAGAGCCCACGGAGCCCAGAGCCCAGAGTTCACAGAGCCAACATAGCCTAGATCCCAGAGCCCACATAGCCTAGATCCCAGAGCCCAAAGTCCAGAACCAGGGCAGAATTACTGACAGAATCAATATTCCCAGGAATTGTAGAAGATTAAGGTACAGTGAGGAGGGAGGTCAGTGAGGAATTACCTACCCTGGCATATTCTAGCATAAGCAGTCCATCAATCAATCAATCAGTCAATTCTGCATGAAGGATAAGCAGGACTTCTAACAACAGTGCTGATGTGCTTGTGTTTGTGGTGCTGAAAGGATAGCTCCTCCAATCTCTGGCTGGATAGGGATTGCTGCAATGTGGGCCATCTTGTGGTGCTGAAGGACAGCCCTGCTATTCTATCAGTGAGGAATAGTGGTGCAGAGGGCCCTTCCCTGGATTGAGCTCTACCTGTTTTATGTTGTTGGATTGAGCAGCTTGCAGTGCTACTGCTGGCCTGGGCCGCCTGCCTCTCTCTGTGAGCTGAGGGAGGGGAGGGAGAACCTACGTAGCTTACTATGTGAGAGGGCAAGCTGCTCAGATGAATCTGCATCACAGAAGTGGGTCAGAGGTCAGAGGAATCCTCCTCCTAGCTAAACAAACTACTACAGAATCTCCCATCCAACCCCGTATCTCCCTCTGTCTCTCCCCCATCTCTCTGGTGTCCCAGTGAGCTATCTAACCAGATCCAGGGAGGAGAGGAGTGCCGGCTGCCGGAAAAAAGGACACAGCCTGGGAGTTCACTGTATCCTGGTCCCAGATCAGTTATTGCTGTGTAACAAGGCATAACAACAGACAGAGGAGTAGCCACAACAGATCTGGGGCCAGACAAGGGAAAGTCAACCTAGTTTTGTCATTTAACTTCCAGATGACATGAATAATAATTTCCCTCAAGATATTCAGACATTTTCCATATTTGTTGATGTCTGCATATGATGGACTAAGGTTCAGAGGACAGGGGAACTCTCCATGAATTAAAAGCTTCACTGGCTGCACAATCCTCTTGACTGGCTTTGTGAAAATCAGACTCAACCAAGCATCCGTTCTCCCACAATGCTACAAGAATGTTTTTTAACAGGGAAGACTATATAACACAATTCCAATGTTGGCCACTTTATCTGCCTGACAGCAGGGCTGAGGGGATATGAGAGAAGAGAGAGGAGAGGAGAGGAGAGGAGAGGAGAGGAGAGGAGAGGAGAGGGGTCCGAGAACAGAGGACAGGGGCTGTTTTAAGCAGTGCTTTATGTTTTGACTCCATAAAGCAGAGCCATGGTGATGAAAATGTCAGCAGAAGGAACAGAGCCTGAATTAGCCCTCAGCAGCAGAGAGAAAGGCCCGGTCGATACAGCTCAATAACACCTCGCGAGAAACTGCCTCCAACACAAGAGATAGCCCTGCCGCTCACACACACACATACACCTTTTGTGGCTGCCAATCTAGTATACTCCCTGCTAGCAAGTGAGGGAAAAGCACGATTGACCAACCTTTCCATAAAGAAATTGATTTTCATAATTGAGAGAAAGAACAAGAGGCATTTGATTAGCTAGGGGGGTTAAGCATTCCCAGCACTCTATTCTCTAAACAAGAACATGTTACAGCTGTGACATGTTAACCCCCCAGGGGAAGGGTGTGTGTGTGAGTCTGGGTGAGGTTTCGGATTGAAAGGCTCCCCTCTCTGCAGGTGTTCATGGTAATTAATGAACATGTCAGTGGGTGATATGGTTATCCACAGTATGACAGAGAGTGGGAGTGAGAGGAAGAAAACAGCTCAAATTGGCCTGCTTCTCTCCATCACACAACCACACACACCTGCGTCCCCTGTCCCACACTGAGAGGAGCCAGGAGGAACTAACGGCCCTCTACCAACATAGGGGAGGGGCACGAGGGGTGTGACACATCCCCCAGCCACCTCTCCTCAAACCCCCTTAGAACACCCACCCCCGGGGGGCCAACACTCTTTCTAATCCAGAACAAGTCATAAGAAATAGGAAGGAAGGAAGGAAGGAAGGAAGGCCTACTGTGAAGAGAGATGGGTGATGATGGAGAGATGGAGAGAGATGAGAGTGGTCTGGCTCTCCTTGGCCAATAATTGGGCCATGTACCAGTCTTAGATACATAGACCTATTGGGCACTATCATCTTCCCCAGCATCACCACACACGCACAGCCACACACATGCACACCACTGTTAGCGACTTAGCTCTGTGCCTCTCTGCCTCTCCAGTAACACACAACACAGCTCTAATACTTGCAAATGACATTTCCCTATGATGCTCACACACCCTAGTCGTTACCCTCAACGGTTATTTTGCTGCCACACTGTCGTCTTTTGTATCACCAGACAAATCAATTACAATCCGTGTTTTATTTATTTGTTTGAATCAAATCTCCCTCTCTCTGCAGACAGCTTTGAATCGATAGGAGGGAGAAGGTCATCTTTTGAGGGAAATAAGTGATGTTTTTCTGCCTTTGGAGACAGGCTGTAACAGGCTTTAACGCTGATGTCTCAACACCTTGTTATTCACTGATAACATAATGATGTGATCTACTTAGTATCTGTCAGAACCGAGGCCCTCGTCTCATGGTGCTGCCACAGGAGGGGAGAGACTGGGGGGAAGAGGAGAGAGAGGGAATGAGAGGTAGGGAGATGTAGGGAGAGAGAGAAAGAGAGAGAAGGGGAGAGAAAGAGAGAAAGAGAAAAGAGAGAAAGGAAAGAGAGAGAGAAAGAGTTTGCCCCATGCATTTCCTCAGTTGCTTTCTTGCCAGCTAAAATATTTTATCAGTAAAGGGATCACTCTTTCATGTGTCTCTCAACCCACTCTCATTTTAGTCATTTAGCAGATTCTCTTATCAAAAGCAACTTATAGGTGCAATTAGGGTTAAGTGACTTGCTCAAGGGCACGAAGTCGGTTCGGTTACTGGCCCAATGCTCTTAGCCACTAGGCTACCTGCCGCCCACTCCTCGGCCTATCCCTCTCTCCCATGGTGCCTGGCAGAGGGCAGGTGTTGGCATTTACCAAGCAAATAGAAAGCAATGTGACGTGTTGCGTCCCAACAGAGGGTTTGGATGGAGGCGCTGTGTGTGTGTGTGTGTGTGTGTGTGTGTGTGTGTGTGTGTGTGTGTGTGTGTCACCATAGGATTTGGATGGAGAAGATGGAGAAGATGGGTAAAATGGGGAAGATGGAGAAGATGGAGAAGATGGGGAAGATGGGGAAGATGGGGAAGATGGAGAAGATGGGGAAGATGGGGAAGATGGGGAAGATGGAGAAGATGGAGAAGATGGGGAAGATGGGGAAGATGGGGAAGATGGGGAAGATGGGGAAGATGGGGAAGATGGGGAAGATGGAGAAGATGGGGAAGATGGGGAAGATGGGGAAGATGGGGAAGATGGGGAAGATGGAGAAGATGGAGAAGATGGGGAAGATGGGGAAGATGGGGAAGATGGAGAAGATGGGGAAGATGGGGAAGATGGAGAAGATGGAGAAGATGGGGAAGATGGGGAAGATGGGGAAGATGGGGAAGATGGGGAAGATGGAGAAGATGGGGAAGATGGGGAAGATGGAGAAGATGGAGAAGATGGGGAAGATGGGGAAGATGGGGAAGATGGAGAAGATGGGGAAGATGGAGAAGATGGGGAAGATGGAGAAGATGGAGAAGATGGAGAAGATGGAGAAGATGGGGAAGATGGAGAAGATGGGGAAGATGGAGAAGATGGGGAAGATGGGGAAGATGGAGAAGATGGAGAAGATGGAGAAGATGGAGAAGATGGAGAAGATGGGGAAGATGGAGAAGATGGGGAAAATGGGGAACCCCATCAGGCTAGTCAATCTGTATTCATATGTTGAACACATATGACAAAGACACTGTAAAAAGGTCCGGAAATTCAGATTCAGATATTCCTTGATATTCCTTGATATTCCTTGTTTCCCATAAAAAGGGAAACAAGGGAATATCTTTCTGACCCTAAAGCAAAACTGAGAAAATAGTCACAATGAGTACCCAGGCATTAGTCTCCCTATGCCAGAAACACAGTCTCATTGGACAGAAACGTCTGCCAAAATGGTAGAGACTATAGACAAGCTCAGATCTTTTTCCAATATCCTAGAGGAGCAAGTGTATTTCTCTTTCTCTCCCTGTCCCTCCCTCTCCCCTTCTCTCTCCCGCCATCTCTCTCTCTCTCTCCCACCCGCTTTCTCTGTCTCTCTCTCTCTCGTTCTTTAAATGAGTTATTTCTGAGATGACCTTCTGTAGTTGAGTGACCTACTTCCAGGTCAGCTGGTGTCTGAGCGGTGGTCGACCCGCCCACAGCGAAGCAGCTCTTTTATCTCCAGCAGGAACGATTAAATGAAAAGGGGGAGTGTGTAGATGTATGAAAAGGAAATCATCTCGTTCTCTTCGTCTACAGGTCGTCCAGGGTTGTCTGTTAGGTGGCAACATTTGAAATGACCGCATGTTGTAAAGCTTTTGTGTCAGTAAAAATATCACCACCAGACGTTGTTTCTAAATCCATAAAGCGGGTGTCGTGGACACAGGTTAAGCACAGTCCCATCAGAAATAGGCTGAATGTATGTCCGGAAATCCGACCCAAAAAGAACTGTGCAACAACATCTGACTGACCACCCGAGAAGGCATCCCAGACAGGCATGCAGACAGGACAATCAGTCTGAATGGAGTTGTCTAGTTTATGAGCGAGAGACCGTAGTCATGACACCAGTCGCTCAGATTACTGGTCATGTATCTTTCATAAATCAGTCAGAGTAAGAGGTCGACCCTTTTAGAAAGGGGTACATTACAATGTTGTGCTGCATGGCAGAGTGGCTCTTCGAACCAGTAGAGACACAAGGCTGGCTCTATCTTAACACAGACGTGTGTAGTATCACACAGACCTGGGGGAGAAAGACGCTTAATAACCCATATTCCCTTTTCAGCCTTTGCGGGCAGTTTGGTGGAAAACAGAGATCTGCAAAGAGCACTAGAAGACTACTATGACATGTTTGGGGGATGATTTCTGGATGAACTCTTGACTCTTTTGACGTGTGTATGATGGGAAATCATCCCCGGGCAATAGAGAACAAATAAAGAGCCATTACTTCAACATGGTCGACATAGCAATTACAAAATGCTCTTTTGGGCAAAACCTAATTTGTTGAAACTCCCACTGACATCACAAAGTACTGTGCAATCGCATTTTCATGTACTTTATGCTTAAATCATTACAGGGATTGACTAAGATTAAGATTAGCTACTAATGAGGATGAGCAGCCTTTATAGCAGGGGTGTTCAACTCTGACCCTACGAGGACTGGAGCCTGCTGGTTTTCTGTTCTACCTGATCATTGATTGCACCCACCTGGTGTGCCAGGTCTAAATCAGATCCTGATTAGAGGGGAACAATGAAAACAGGCAGTAGAAATGGCTTCGTGGTCCAGAGTTGAGTTTGAGGGCTCTACCTCAAATCAGAGACAGCTAAGGTCTCATCTATCAGAGACACAGGTATAGCACTTTGTCGGACATCCAAGCAGACATTCCAGCTGCAGTGTGCTCGAGAGGTAAAGTGGAGGCACTCTCAGCAATATCAACAAACCGCCTGAACCATATTGTCTGCATATATAAATAATAGGCTGGTTGATCCTCCGGCAGCCCAGCTGAAGGGAAACGTGTGGGGAACCGTGCCGCTGGTTGCCGATAGGCTCAGAGAGAAATGGGAAGATGACGGACAACTAGCTCCTCTTCTCACTCTCTATGTGGCTGCCCCTCACGGCATTCATTATGCATTCATTATGCACATATGTCTGTGTTTGTGTGCGTGCACATCCATGTGTGTACAATGTGTGACACAGTCAGTGGGTGCAAGTGCTTGTTAAGGGCTGGGGTTGAGGAAGACCTTGTTGTTAGCTAGTGGTTGTCAGACATGTTCCCCATACTGACATGAGGTGGCAGCCATAAACCTTCAGAAAACACACTATTATACTGCGAACAGATACAGGAACATACACTCTCAAAACCATGCACACATGAACACACATGCACAAACATGCGCACACACACACACACGCACACATGCCCACACACCCTTAATGTGCATTTGAGAGGGAGCTGATTTCCTGTGAATGCTTCGCTGGAGCAGGAAGCAGGAAGCAGATATCATGATAAATATGCAGCAGCTCAGTGGAGGAGATCAGAGATAGGAGCAGAGTTATCTACAGTGATTTCAGAGTGTTCATTACAAATCACCACCCACCCACGCCGGCACACCCACGTAACGACACCCACGCAACGACACCCACGCAACGACACCCACGCAACGACACCCATGCATGCACACACGGGTGACACATTCTCCTCTCAATTTGACATTTTTGCAATTTCACTATTTTACAATAATACTAAAGTGTATTTGTGTCAAGAACAAATCCTCATTGAATTCTGCATCCCCGGCTCATCATTCTTCCAGGGCAATCTTCCAGGGCAATCACAAACACACACAAACACACACAAACACACACAAGCCCACAGCACACACAGCCCACAGCGGGTCTTCCACTGTGGGCTGAATGGAAACTGCATTGAGCTGTCCTTGCTGGAGGAAGGGTATCTATCTGCTTCATGATGGTGTGTGTGTGTGTTTGTGTGTATGTGTGATTACTGTTGCCGAATGCCCATCTCTCATTGTTCCCCCATAACAGAGGCTGACTGGGGCCAGGCACAAAGAACTTTACAACCCTATTGAGGGAGACAGAGAGAGGGACACACACACACAGCTTGAGCCGATGTTTACAATGAGGCCACTGTTTGGTGTCCCTAACAGTACCCCCAACTTCTACCACTACCTCCCTCCCTCCTGCGCGCGCGCACGCACACACACACACACACACACACACACACACACACACACACACACACACACACACACACACCTAAAAACAACCCCCCTTCTTCACATACACATCCCAGATGTTGAAATGTATCCTTTGTCCTTCCACTCACCAGAATATAGAACCAAAATAATGGGAAGGGGGGGTGGCTCTATGTGGAAAACACATGCAACTTAAAAACAGAGGCAATTAGGGTTGAATACATATTACATTTCTTGTCCAATAGAATGGCTGCAATTTCACCAGAGAGTCGTGGCAGCAGAAACACACTACACAGAGCAACATTGATCCTGTGGTAAAATCTTAATTAGTGTGTGCATGGGGGGGTATAACTTCAAGGTGAAACACACACACACACTTTTAATGGCCTCCTCACACTAAATCAAGGTTTTCCACGTTGATTTATTTGCGGCTGAATAATGATTGCCGGCGGGAGTATCAAAAACGAGAGAAGAAGAGAGAAGGAACAAACAACACTTGATATGACAGATGGGTCGTCTATGAGTGTGAGCAGTAAGTAAGAAGGGACACAGAGAGTAGGGACAGCCGTGGTGGTGTAAGATCTTATCAGGCTACCCGTGGGTTTGCAACATACTGAAGTTGATCAGAAGTGAGATTTATCCATCCTGAGGGAGTATGCAGGGAGCGATGAAAAGAGAGAAATGGAGGATGCAAGGAGAGAGGGAGAGAGAGAGAAAGAAAGAGAGAGAGATGGTGCGAGAGAGAGAGTAATGGAGAGAGAGAGAGAGGGAGAGAGATGGAGAGAGCGAGATAGAGAGAGAGATGGAGAGAAGGATACAGGGAGGGAGGGTTGGAGACAGAGAGAGAGAATGATACAGGGAGGGATGGTTGGAGACAGACAGAGAGAGGGAGTGTGACTGGAGGAAGGGAAAAAGGAGGCCCTTGATCCACTGCCACAGAGAGAAGAGATAGCAAGGTGAGTCGTTTGAGAAATCTGCCCTTTAAATGAAAAGGCATTAGTCAGGCATTAGTCAAGCTGGGCCAGAGAGTGGAGAGGCTAACATGATTGGATTTGGCTGAGAAACATGGGACATACACTCACAGAGAGATGGGGGGATGGGGAGGTACTGTATAGAGAGTGGGGGAGAGGGGTTGTGCAGGGAGAAAGAGAGAGAGAGAGAGAGAGAGAGAGAGAGAGAGAGAGAAAGAACCCCCCACTATTACACCTGCCCAAGCCCCATCCTGCGACTTAAGAGTTATGTATCAGATGCTCAACATGCTCTGCTCACACCTACTGTGATGATCCGTGCCTAAACCACACAAAAACAACACTAGACACTATGGAACACAAAGCTTTTACTATCTCATCCAGGAATATACAGGGTCTGAGGTCATCTGCCTTCATCAAGACTTCAATAAAGAAATTGGAAATACAGACAGGTGTGAAACAAATCAAATCAAATGTTATTGGTCACATACACGTGGTTAGAGGATGTTAATGTGAGTGTAGCGAAATGCTTGTGCTTCTAGTTCCGACAGTGCAGAAATATCTAACAAGTAATCTAACAATTCCACAATAACTATCTAAAACGCACAAATCTAAGTAAAGGAATAGAATATATATATATATGGATGAGCAATGACCGAGCGGCATAGGCAAGATGCAATAGATGGTATAAAATACAGTATATACATATGAGATGAGTAATGCAAGATAGAGGGGACCAAGATGCAGCGTGGTGGGTGCTCATATTAACTTTAATGACACTTTAAATAAAACAAGAAAACGAAAGCCAACAGTTCTGCCAGGTGAACACACAAGACAGAAAACAACTACCCACAAACCCCAAAGGAAAACAGGCTGCCTAAGTATGGCTCTCAATCAGCGACAACGATGTACAGCTGTCCCTGATTGAGAGCCATACCAAGCCAAAACAAAGAAATACAAAAACATAGATAAAAGGACATAGAATGCCCACCCTAGTCACACCCTGGCCTAACCAAAATAGAGAACAATATCCTCTCTATGGCCAGGGCGTGACAAATTAAAGTGGCATTATTTATACAGTGATCCATTTATTAAAGTGACCAATGACTTCAAGTCTGATGTAGCAGCCTCTCAAAGTTAGTGATGGCTGTTTAGCAGTCTGATGGCCTTGAGATAGAAACTATTTTTCAGTCTCTCGTTCCCAGCTTTGATGCACCTGTACTGACTTTGCCTTCTGGATGGTAGCAGTGTGAACAGGCAGTGGCTCGGGTGGTTGTTGTCCTTGATTATCTTTTTGGCCTTCCTGTGACATGGGGTGCTGTAGGTGTCCTGGAGGGCAGGTCATTTTCCCCCGGTGATGCGTTGTGCAGACCGCACCACCCTCTGGAGAGCTTTGCAGTTGAGGGCGGAGCAGTTGCCGTACCAGGCGGTGATACAGCCCGACAGGATGCTCTCGATTGTGCATCTGTAAAAGTTTGTGAGGGTTGTAGGTGACAAGCCAAATTTCTTCAGCCTCCGTAGGTTGAAGAAGCACTGTTGCGCTTTCTTCACCACACTGTCTGTTTGGGTGGACCATTTCAGTTTGTCCATGATGTTACCCCGAGGAACTTAAAATGTTCCACCTTCTCCACTGCAGTCCCATCAATGTGGATAGGGGGGTGCTCCCTCTGCTGTTTCCTGAAGTCTACGATCATCTCCTTTGTTTTGTTGACGTTTAGTGAGAGGTTGTTTTCCTGATACCACACTCCAAGTGCCCTCACCTCCTCCATATAGGCTGTCTCGTCGTTATTGGTAATCAAGCCTACTACTGTTGTGTTGACTGCAAAATTGATGATTGAGTTGGAGGCGTGCATGGCCACACAGTCATGGGTGAACAGGGAGTACAGGAGGGGGCTGAGCACGCACCCTTGTGGGGCCCCGGTGTTGAGGATCAGCGAAGTGGAGATGTTGTTTCCTACCTTCACCACCTGGGGGCGGCCCGTCATGAAGTGCAGGACCCAATTGTACAGGGCGGGACCCAATTTCACAGGGCGGGGTTGAGACCCCAGGGAAGAGACTCATGGGTTATGCTAATTTGGTATAGAGCAGACCTAACCCACTCTATTAAATGAGTCAAAACAGAAACATTTGACATGTGGCTAGAAATTAATAAGGAAATTATCTCAACAGAGAAAAATGTCCTCATGTGTGCTACCTATATCCCCCCAATATAATCCCCATACTTTAACGATGACAGCTTCTCCATCCTAGAGGGGGAGATCAACAATTTACAGGCTCAGGGACATGTACTAGTCTGTGGCGACCTAAATCCCCAAACTGGCCAAGAACCCGACACCCTCAGCACACAGGGGGACAAACACCTACCCCGAGGTGACAGCATTCCCTCCCCCATATTCCCCCCTAGACACAACTACAGACGCAACTATGACAAGATAATCAACAAAAACAACTCCTGCAGCTCTGTTGGACCCTGGATTTGTACATAGTCAATGGTAGGCTTCAAGGGGACTCCTATGTTAGGTACACCTATAGCTCATCTCTTGGCAGTAGTACTGTAGACTACTTTATCACTGACCTCAACCCAGAGTCTCTTAGAGCGTTCACAGTCAGTCCACTGACACCCCTATCAGATCTCAGCAAAATCACACTCTTCTTGAACAGAGCTATGCTCAATCATGAGACACCCAAGCCAAAGGAACTGAATAATATTAAGAAATGCTATAGATGGAAAGAAAATAGTGTGGAAATCTACCAAAAACAATTAGGCAACCACAAATTCAATCCCTTCTAGACAATTTCTGGGACAAAAGGTTTCACTGTAATAGTGAAGGTGTAAACTTGGCAGTAGAAGACCTAAACAGTATATTTGACCTCTCAGCTTCCTTATCAAATCTAAACATTTCAAGCAGACAACCTAAGAAAATTAACAACAATGACAAATGGTTTGATGAAGAATGCAAAAACCTAAGAAAGAAATTGAGAAACATATCCAACCAAAAACATAGAGACCAAGAAAACCTGAGCCTGTGCCTTCACTATGGTGAATCACTAAAACAATACAGAAATACACGATGGAAAAAGAAGGAACAGCATGTCAGAAATCAGCTCAAATGTAATTGAAGAATCCATAGAATCTAACCACTTCTGGGAAAATTGGAAAACTCTAAACAAACAACAACACGAAGAGTTATCTATCCAAAACGGAGATGTACAGTGGCAAGAAAAAGTATGTGAACCCTTTGGAATTACCTGGATTTCTGCATAAATTGGTCCTAAAATTTGATCTGATCTTCGTCTAATTCACAACAATAGACAAACACAGTCTGCTTAAAACTTCTTATGGCTTGAATCCCGTTAGCGGGATCGATATGACGACAGCGTACATATCACTATCCAAAGGCATAACGCGTGAGCATAAAATAAGAGACAAAAAGTCAAATAGTTCCATTACCGTTCGTAGAAACATGTCAAACGATGTTTACAATCAATCCTTAGGGTCTTTTTAACATAAAACGTCAATAATATTCCAACCGGACAATAGCGTATTCATTACAGAAGGAAAAGAAGGAGCGGCACGCCAAACGTGCCCACGCGGTAAACAACTCACTGGTCCCAGGCAGTCCACTGATAGACTGAGCTCCTATTCTCTGCCCTGTAACAGGAGACGCATGAAACAAGTTTCCAAAGGCTGTTGACAGCCAATGGAAGCCTTAGGAAGTGCAAAATGACCCCACAGACACTGTAGTTTGAACAGGGATTAGATAGAAGAACTACAAATCACTTCCTGGTTGGATTTTTTCTCAGGTTTTTGCCTGCCATATGAGTTCTGTTATGCTCACAGACATCATTCAAACAGTTTTAGAAATGTCATAGTGTTTTCTATCCAAATCCACTAATAATATGCATATCTTCGTTTCTGGGAGTGAGTAGGAGGCAGTTTACTCTGGGCATGTCAGTCATCCAAGCGACTCAATACTGCCACCATTCATAAGAAGTTTTAAACTAATAACACACAAAACAACTATATGTTTTCATGTCTTTACTGAACACATCATGTAAACATTCACAGTGCATGGTGGAAAAAGTATGTGAACCCTTGGATTTAATAACTGGTTGACCCTCCTTTGGCAGCAATAACCTCGACCAAATGTTTTCTGTAGTTGCGGATCACACCTGGACAAAGTTCAAGAGGAATTTTGGACCATTCCTCTTCACAAACTGTTTCAGTTCAGCAATATTCTTGGGATGTCTGGTGTGAACCGGTCTCTTGAGGTCATGCCACAGCATCTCAATCAGGTTGAGGTCAGGACCCTGACTGGGCCACTCCAGAAGGCATATTTTCTTCTGTTGAAGCCATCCTGTTGTTGATTTACTTCTGTGTTTTGGGTCATTCTCCTGTTGCATCACCAAACTTCTGCTGAGCTTAAATTGGTGGACAGATAGCCTTACATACTCCTGCAAAATGTCTTGATAAACTTGAGAATTCATTTTTCCGCTGATGATAGCAAGCTCTCCAGGCCCTGAGGTAGCAAAGCAGCCCCAAACCATGGCGCTCCCTCCACCATACTTTACAGTTGGGATGAGGTTTTGATGTTGGTGTGCTGTGCCTTTTTTCTCCACACATAGTGTTGTGTGTTCCTTCCAAACAACTCAACTTTAGTTTCATCTGTACACAGAATATTTTGCCAGTAGCGCTGTGGAACATCCAGGTGCTCTTTTGCGATCTTCAGACATGCAGCAATGATTTTTTTGGACAGCAGTGGCTTCTTCCGTGGTGTCCTCCAATGAACATCATTCTTGTTTAGTGTTTTACGTATCGTAGACTCGTCAACAGAGATGTTACCATATTTCAGAGATTTCTGACACTCTAGGATTCTTCTAAACCTCATTGAGCATTCTGCGTTGTGCTCTTGCAGTCATCTTTGCAGGACGGCCACTCCTAGGGAGAGTAGCAACAGTGCTGAACTTTCTCCATTTATAGACTATTTGTCTTACCGTGGACTAATGAACATCAAGGCTTTTAGATATACTTTTGTAACCCTTTCCAGCTTTATACAAGTCAACAATTCTTAATCTTAGGTCTTCTGAGATCTCATTTGTTGGAGGCATGGTTCACATCAGGCAATGCTACATGTGAATAGCAAACTCAAATTTTGTGAGTGTTTATTATAGGGCAGGGCAGCTCTCACCAATATCTCCAATCTCGTCTCATTGATTGGACTCTAGGTTAGCTGACTCCTGACTACAATTAGCTTTTGAAGTCATTATCCTAAGGGTTCACATACTTTTTCCAACCTACACTGTGAATGTTTAAATTATTTACTCAATATAGACAAGAAAAATACCATCATTTGTGTGTTATTAGTTTAAGCACACTGTGTTTGTCTTTTGTTGTGACTTAGACAAAGGTCAGATCAAATTTTATGACCAATTTATCCAGAAATCCAGGTCATTCCAAAGGGTTCACATACTTTTTCTTGCCACTGTATGGATAAACCACTTCTCCAATCTTTTTGGCTCTATAACAAAGAGCAAAAAACATATTTGCATACTATGAGCATACTGCCCACAAAATGAGATGGAACCTGAGCTGCACTTCCTAACCTCCTGCCAAATGTATATCCACATTAGAGACACATATTTCCCTCAGATTACACAGATTCACAAAGAATGTGAAAACAAATCCCATATCTATTGGCTAAAATACCACAGCGTGCAATCACAGCAGCAAGATGTGTGACCTGTTGCCACAAGAAAAGGGCAAGCAGTGAAGAACAAACACCATTGTAAAAACAACCTATATTTATGTTTATTTTCCCTTTTGTACTTTAACTATTTGCACATCATTACAACACTGTATATAGACATAATATGACATTTGAAATGTCTTTATTATTTTGGAACTTTTGTAAGGGTGATGTCTAGGAAAGTCAGTTAAGAACAAGTTCTTATTTACAATGACGGCCGACACCGGCCAAAACTGAACAACGCTGGGTTAATTGTGCGCCGCGCTATGGGACTCCTAACCACAGTTGTGATACAGCCTGGATTCGAACCAGAGTGTCTGTAGTGACGCCTTTAGCACGGAGATGCAGTGCCTTAGACCGCTGCGCCACTCACTTTTGTTTATTATCTATTTCACTTGCTTTGTAAGCAATGTAAGCATATGTTTCCCATGCCAATAAAGCACCTTAAATTGAAAAGAATTGAGAGAGAGATAGACTTACTGTAGGGGTAGAGAGGGACAGGATTGAGTGGTTACAGACATCCAGGCTATGCACACTGGTGGCAGCATATGGTGTGATCTGGGTTATGTTGGACTTGGCTTCCTGGTGTGCTTTAAAGGTTATATATAAGGTTGTGTACGGGCCTCATAAAGTAGAGTTGTATTTAGCAAGAAATAAGTGATAGGTATTTTCAGCACAGCAGGGTTACAGTTGCTATCATTGCATTATCGTACAGTATCATACAGTATCTACCATAGTTATGAGAGCAGGTTAGGCTACATTATTACTAATAATGTGATTTTCTTACCATTATGCTATTATCGTTACAAATTGTCTACTCTGAAACTTAGTTCATGGTAGGCTAATCCCATTCATCATTAGAATTGGATTAAACCAGATCAGAGAAGAGCCAAAGGGTTGTAAGATGTGTCCTGAAGCTATGGAAGACAGAGAGATGGAGAAAGGGATGTGGTCTAGGCTGCTTTAATGGCACTGGGACAGGGAGGAGAGATGAGACAGACAAAGGAATGGAGAGAGGGAGAGGGAAGGATGGTAATGATAACAGATAGGGGTTTAAAGAACAGGAGTCCCCGCTCTAACACAGTCCTTACACATCCCCGTGTATAAAGGCAATATTAGGATCAACATAGAAAAAATACCCCAAAACAAACTAGATTAAGAGATATAAGACGACCAATGTGAAACACGTCTGCTGCTATGGATTTGAGTTAGAGAAAAAAAGACCGTTCAAAGTCAACTAAGAAAAGTATTAAGAAACAGCTATTTTAGGAGCAGTGCTAGAATCAACAAAGACAAAAATAGACCAAGACACAAGACAGTATAATAAGAGACTGGAGAGGCGGTGTTGACGTAATGCTGTGTTACGCCCGGGCCATAGAGAGCCCTTGTGTTCTAGTCTTTTCATTTCTGTGTTTGTGCTCTTGGTATGGTTCCCAATTAGAGGCAGCTGATGTGCGTTGTCTCTAATTGGGGATCATACTTAAGGTATCATTGTTCCCACCTGCTTTGTAGGATATTGTTTTGTTGAGTGCTGATGTGCGCTCTGTTACTTCACGGTCGTTGTTTGTTTATTGTTTTGTATAAGTTTCACTAATAAAAGATGTGGAACTCGAATCACGCTGCGCCTTGGTCCGTCTATCCCAACAACCGTGACATGCTGCTACACTGGATGTGATTAGAGGGGCTGGGTCTCTGTACGGAACAGGGAATAGGCTGCCATTTGGGACGCACCCAGTGAGAAATGAAATGATAACAAAGGACAGATCAATGAAAGGTACTGTAAAATAAGGAACTCTATATTTAGAATGTGGGTTAGACTTATTCCCTTCTTAAAGCAAGCCTTAGTCGCCTTCTACGAATCCCATTTACAGTGTACACTTCTGTACTTCCTGGAAGGATAAGCTACAGCAAAATCTCTTGCCATTAAAGACGTATAATGTTTACTTTATAAAGAGCTTGAATGCATTTGCCTAACAAAAATACAAACAAAAACAGATTGTCTGGTGATTGTGTCTGGTGATATGACAGATCGTAAAGACACACATGAGCGTGACATGATCCTTAAAGACGTCTTAAGAGATCTGTTTAAATCTGTTGGGCCTTTGAGTTCAGAATAATCCTTTAATGACTCAAGGCTGACCTGGATATCAGTGTGTGTGTGTGTGTGTGTGTGTGTGTGTGTGTGTGTGTGTGTGTGTGTGTGTGTGTGTGTGTGTGTGTGTGTGTGTGTGTGTGTGTGTGTGTGTGTGTCTGTCTGTCTGTCTGTCTGTCTGTCTGTCTGTCTGTCTGTCTGTCTGTCTGTCTGTCTGTCTGTCTGTCTGTCTGTCTGTCTCTCTCTGTGTGTGCCCACAAAGCTCATCATTAAGCAAAGGACCATGGGACTAAACACCTCCCTCTGCAACTGGATCCTGGACTTCCTGACGAGCCTGCCCCAGGTGATAAGGGTAGACAACAACACGCCTGCCACGCTGATCCTCAACACTGGGGCCCCTCAGGGGTGCGTGCTTAGTCCCCTCCTGTACTCCCTGTTCTCCCTGTTCACATACGCACTATACATACACATGGATTTAGTACTGTAGATATGTGGTATTGGTGGAGTAGGGGCCTGAGGGCACACAGTGTGTTATGAAATCTGTGAATGTATTGTAATGTTTTTAAAATTGTATAAACTGCCTTAATTTTGCTGGACCCCAGGAAGAGTAGCTGCTGCGTTGGCAGCAGCTAATGGGATCCATAATAAATACAAATACAAAATATCCATAACTGCGTGGCCAAACACAACTCCAACACCATCGTTAACTTTGCTGACGACACAACAGTGGTAGGCCTGATCACCAACGATGATGAGACAGCCTATAGGAGGGAAGTCAGAGACCTGGCAGTGTGGTGCCAGGAAAAAACCTCTCCCTCTTTGTGAGCAAGACAAAGGAGCTGATCATGGACTACAGGAAAAGGCGGGCTGGACAGGCCCCTAATAACATCGACGGGGCTGTAGTGGAGCGAGTCGAGAGCTTTAAGCTCCTTGGTGTCCACATCACCAACAAACTATCATGGTCCAAACACAACAGTCGTGAAGAGGGCACGACAGCGCCTTTTCCCCCTCAGCCGACTGAAAATATTTGGCATGGGTCCCTAGATACTCAAAAAGTTGCACCATCGAGAGCATCCTGACCATTTGCATCACTGCCTGTTATGGCAACTGCTTGGCATCTGACTGTAAGGCGCTACAGAGGGTAGTGCATACGGCCCAGTACATCACTGGGGCCAAGCTTCCTGCTATCCAGAACCTAGAGGAAGGCCCAAAAAATTGTCAAAGACTCCAGTCACTCAAGTCATAGACTGTTCTCTCTCTCCGCATGGCAAGCGGTACCGGAGCACCAAGTCTTGGACCAAAAGGCTCCTTAGCGGCTTCTACCCCCAAGACATAAGCCTGCTGAACAATTAATCAAATGGCCACCTGGACTATTTACAATGGCACAAACCTGCCCCCCCACCCTTTTGTTTTTACACTGCTGCTACTCGCTGTTTATTATCTATGTATAGTCACTCTACCTACATGTACAAATTACCTTGACTAACCTGTACCCCCGCACATTGACTCGGTACCGGTACCCCCTGTATTTAGCCTCGTTATTGTTATTTTATTGTGTTACTTTATATTTGAATGTATTTTTTTTACTTTAGTTAATTTTCTTAACTCTATTTCTTGAACTGCATTCTTGGTTAAGGGCTTGTAACTTAGCATTTCAAGGTAAAGTCTACACCTGTTGTATTCGACGCATGTGCGAAATAACGATTTGATTTGTGTGTGTGTGTGTGTGTGTGTGTGTGTGTGTGTGTGTGTGTGTGTGTGTGTGTGTGTGTGTGTGTGTGTGTGTGTGTTCATGTAGATCTATGACAGATCTCAATCTATATCACCTCATAATGACCGGTAAAACAAATGAGAGAGGAGGCTTTTCATGTTGAGCTAAATCACTGGTAGCAGTCAGCAGTAAGCAGTACGTAGCATCTGGAGGATTTAAGAGTACATCCAAGCAAGGTGAGGTCAGGGTGCTCTCTAACCTCTAACCTGTGTTCCATGCAGCATTGTGACTTACTATCAAGCTCATTAAAGCTCACTGTAAAGCACGTACATGATGAGATAAGGGCAGGCTGCAAGAGGATTCCACAAGATTAGAAAGTTCTATGGGAGGTTGTTTCTCTGAAGGAAATCCCTCTGGTCTCATCTATGGCATGGCTCTCCTTAGAGATATCTGATACTGCTTTCAGTGATGATATCAGTATCTAACAGTAGCATCTGCATACATTTGGATGTCAACACCATGACATATGAATACAGTGATTTGTATGACCTAAACTAAAGAATAGAGGCCCAAAGGTTGATCGCTGGGGAAGCCCTTTTGTACTTTACTTGACAACTTGACTTTCTAATGGATTGTAACACACTGTATTCAATCAGGTAAATATGAATCCAAGCATTAAAAAAAAAAAGGTTCTGGAAGCAGAACTAGGTAAAAGCCCTCTTGTCCTGAATCAAATCAAATTAGCCTGCATGAGAAAGAGGTTATCAGCCTTACAGATGGGAATGTTACATGATACTAAGCCCCTGAATGGAGACAGCAGCAGAACAGTGACACGTGTCCACAAAGGGAACAACAGGGAACATCAGGACACTGTGCCTCCATTATGGCTCCGGCTGGGGTTTGTCTTGATCCATTATAAGGTCACAGTGGCAGATTATTTTATTCTGGGCAGATCAGGACCCTGCTGTGTGTCTGTTTCATGTGAACCATTTTCAATTTAAAGCCAGAGACAGAATAAACGGTACCAAAAAAGCATAGCTACTTCACCATACTGTGGACTGTAACTGAAAGTTATGTGTCCAAATTTCACTTCATTTTGAAGACTACAACCTCCAATGCATCCAATATATTTCAACATTGCACATACAGTGGCATCAGACTCAGTACAGGAAACGTCCTCTGCTCCGGTTTCCACACATAATATACCTCACGCTCTCTATGAGATCACTGATTACACAGCAGTATTCTCATCTAGCTGTCACTGTGCCCGCAAGGTCAACTAGAGGTCGCCATGGCCTGGTGGGCTCAGCGAGCACAGCATCCAGGCAGAGAAGATGATGGTAGGGAGGGAGGGAATCCCCAGGGGAGACACCACCACTGTACTGCCACTGTACCGCCAAAGAGCTCTCCTCTGCAGTTATGTGTGTCAACATCTCTGGGTGAGAGTTTTAAAAATGCTCACGCTAAAGCATTACTCCACGGGATTTGGGAACGGGAAAGGGGATACCTAGTCAGTTGCACAACTGAATGCATTAAAACAAAATGGTCTTCCACATTTAATCCAACCCCTCTGAATCAGATTTGCATTTGGTCTCCGTGCTAATTAGGGCTGGTTGATATATCATGAATAACGATGTACTGGGTTTTACAATACCGTCTATAACGATATTTTGATACAGTGCTAAATTAAATGAAAAGTTGTTTTTGTCCTAGGTTGGTGGAATATAGATCAATCAGAATACAGAAAGCCCTTTACAACCACTTAGAATTCATGTGTTTCCATCCTAGGGTCATGCACTACTCATAAAAAATATTTACAACTTGTATTATTCAGAAACATAAAATACTGTCAATTCTACCATGAATTTGACAAATATTGTGATATGATATTTTGGACATATCACCCAGCCCTAGTGCTAATGCTCTGTCTTTAAGCTCAGTGGGCAAACACAATCTTCTGGTGCACTAACAACCTTGGCTCAAATCCAATCGGTCACTTTCAGACTGCCTAGGTAGACTGGTTGAGGTACATTTCAGAATGTTCTACTTGATGAACAAGACCCTAATCTATTCACAAGTGTGCATTGTTTACATTTGACAGGCCCTCAGTCACCTCCTAAGGAGAGAGGTACAGGCAGAAAATGATCATTTTCCCATTATGCTGAAGTGGATTTCTCTTCTCCCCTGAGGTGTTGGGGCTGTGTGTTTGTGTGTGTGTGTGTGTGTGTGTGTGTGTGTGTGTGTGTGTGTGTGTGTGTGTGTGTGTGTGTGTGAATAAGCTGATTAAGAGAGGCTCTTTACTTATATAAACATAGAGCAAACTTAAGGAGTATTCTATATGAAATCCCTCGCTCTCTGTGTGTGTGTGTGTGTGTGTCTGCCTCTATATGAGGGAATGGGAGAGAGGGCAGGGAGAGAAGGAGAGAAAGAGATAAGGAACGATAGGCTGAGCGATAGAGAAAGAGAGAGCGCTGCCCTCCAGCAGTGGAGGAGTAGTGTGCTGAGTGGCACCGTGCTGTATCAGGGCCAGTGTGTCAGTGAGCACAGAAAAATGAGCTGGCCAGATGAATCAATGATGATGAATCATATCCACTGTTGAAGGCCGGCAATTTAGCTTTTCATTTTTTTAAACACATTTGTCCCCTTATTTTAGAGGCTGAGGCATTTTTACCATTATTCTTGGGGCTGAGGCATTTTTACCATTATTCTTGGGGCTGAGGCATTTTTACCATTATTCTTGGTGCTGAGGCATTTTTACCATTATTCTTGGGGCTGAGGCATTTTTACCATTATTCTTGGGGCTGAGGCATTTTTACCATTATTCTTGGGGCTGAGGCATTTTTACCATTATTCTTGGGGCTGAGGCATTTTTACCATTATTCTTGGGGCTGAGGCATTTTTACCATTATTCTTGGGGCTGAGGCATTTTTACCATTATTCTTGGGGCTGAGGCATTTTTACCATTATTCTTGGGGCTGAGGCATTTTTACCATTATTCTTGGGGCTGAGGCATTTGTACCATTATTCTTGGGGCTGAGGCAGATGGCTACTGTGTCCTTTCAAACTAGGAATGTTTGTGGTAAAGGGCTTGCAATAGTCTGCAAACAAACAAGCAAACAAACTGACAAAGCCATCTGTTTAGGAGAGCATTCCATAAGCGTTGGACAAGCGTTCCACAAGAGTTCCCTCAAGTTAACACTCGACAGACTTGATCTCAAGCACAAAACCATATTCGTACACAGCCAGTCAAATACATGAAACATGTTGGTTATAACAATGAAAGACGGATTGTTCAAGCAAACTTCAATTTTCCTACCAAGCTGCTGAATATGTGTCATGTATAAAGTCAACCTTGACAGACACGTGAATGGCAGTATCAGTGATACTACAGTACTGTATCTCATCTTCCTGATAGATTGGGTATCTTGAGGTCACCTTGAACCATCATACAGCCTATATCTGAAATGAGAACTCATCGATAGATGATGTCTCCATAAACCCATGTATAATCATATCATGTCCCAGTCAATGACAGTATGGAGAGACATACTGTAAGTTATGAATAATTCAACACAAGGCGAGGGCCAAAAATGTGAAGAAAAATGAAGTATTCAACTAGACGTTTAAGAACACTCATCATACTTTAAGTGTTAATTATTTAACAAGTGTAGTGTGTGTGTGTGTGTGTGTGTGTGTGTGTGTGTGTGTGTGTGTGTGTGTGTGTGTGTGTGTGTGTGTGTGTGTGTGTGTGTGTGTGCGTGTGTGTGTGTGCGCGCGCACATGGATGCTGTAATTTTAAGTATAATTGGCAAATGATTGTTATCAATTGAACCTTAGCTTCTGATAACTGCCCCTCCACCACACTTATCAGATCAGCTGTGGGCTGGGGATTATATTCACAATATGGAATCCATCGATATCTACGATTGAGCCACCACTAGACAGTTATGGAATGTAAAGATGGTGGAATTGTGTTTAAAAGCCATACAGAAGAACCCTTTGAACTGTTGACATAGTAGTCTGTATTTTGTGTTGTTGGTATTGTTGTTTGGAACATAGAAAACAATTGATTTGCACCATGTGGAGGATCTGTCGTTATCTGTCTGTGTCTCAGAGCCTGAGGGGAGGGATTCTCATTGTAACACACTGGATATGTGGGGGAGTGGAAGACACACATGTGCACACACCCAAATATGCACACGCACACATGCAGAATTTAACATGTTTACGGTCAATTCCTTTGCTGAAACCAACAACAGAAACACAAAGAAGTGTGTGTGAAGTGTGTGTGAAGTGTGTGTGAAGGGTGTGTAAAGGGTGTGAGAAGAGTGTGTGAAGGGTGTGTGAAGAGTGTGTGAAGGGTGTGTGAAGAGTGTGTGGAAAATGTGTGAAGGGTGTGTGAAGGGTGTGAGAAGAGTGTGTGAAGGGTGTGTGAAGAGTGTGTGAAGGGTGTGTGAAGAGTGTGTGGAAAATGTGTGAAGGGTGTGTGAAGGGTGTGTGAAGGGTGTGTGAAGGGTGTGCGAAGGGTGTGCGAAGAGTGTGCGAAGGGTGTGCGAAGGGTGTGCGAAGAGTGTGCGA
Source organism: Salmo trutta (assembly GCF_901001165.1). Lineage (NCBI taxonomy): Eukaryota > Metazoa > Chordata > Actinopteri > Salmoniformes > Salmonidae > Salmo > Salmo trutta. Next base: position 22,461,872 of record NC_042992.1, on the reverse strand, counting down.
AGGGTGTGCGAAGGGTGTGCGAAGGGTGTGCGAAGGGTGTGCGAAGGGTGTGCGAAAAGTGTGTGAAGGGTGTGTGAAGTGTGTGTGAAGGGTGTGTGAAGAGTGTGTGAAGGGTGTGTGAAGTGTGTGTGAAGGGTGTGTGAAGGGTGTGTGAAGGGTGTGTGAAGAGTGTGTGAAACTGGATGAGAACGTCAGCTAGTCCAGGAATCACTGCTGCCACAGTTCTGGTACTAGGTTTACATGAATTCAGGATGCTGTATGCATTATAAATAAAAGGTGAAAACAAGACAAACAAACAATAGATCTCTGCAAAACATTCTCCACTGTACCATCTTCACCATGCTCAATCTGCAACACGTTCTCCACCCTACCATCTCCACCATGCTCAATCTGCAACACATTCTCCACCGTACCATCTCCACCATGCTCTATCTGCAGCACATTCTCCACTGTACCATCTCCACCATGCTCAATCTGCAACACATTCTCCACCCTACCATCTCCACCATGCTCAATCTGCAACACATTCTCCACTGTACCATCTCCACCATGCTCAATCTGCAACACGTTCTCCACCCTACCATCTCCACCATGCTCAATCTGCAACACATTCTCCACCGTACCATCTCCACCATGCTCTATCTGCAGCACATTCTCCACTGTACCATCTCCACCATGCTCAATCTGCAACACATTCTCCACCCTACCATCTCCACCATGCTCAATCTGCAACACATTCTCCACTGTACCATCTCCACCATGCTCAATCTGCAACACATTCTCCACTGTACCATCTCCACCATGCTCTATCTGCAACACATTCTCCACCCTACCATCTCCACCATGCTCAATCTGCAACACGTTCTCCACTGTACCATCTCCACCATGCTCAATCTGCAACACATTCTCCACTGTACCATCTCCACCATGCTCAATCTGCAACACATTCTCCACTGTACCATCTCCACCATGCTCTATCTGCAACACATTCTCCACTGTACCATCTCCACCATGCTCAATCTCCAACACATTCTCCACCGTACCATCTCCACCATGCTCTATCTGCAACACATTCTCCACTGTACCATCTCCACCATGCTCAATCTGCAACACATTCTCCACTGTACCATCTCCACCATGCTCAATCTGCAACACGTTCTCCACCGTACCATCTCCACCATGCTCAATCTGCAACACATTCTCCACTGTACCATCTCCACCATGCTCAATCTGCAACACACTCTCCACCGTACCATAACCACAATGACGCTAGCTAAAGGGATTTATGTGTAATGCTCAAAATAAAATGTATCTGAATGCCACTGAAAAATGTATACTGTAACCATATCAAACTGATTAATCCTCCCTTGTGGGTAAGCCTGCTCTAGTGTATATTTGTTTGATTGTGTGTGTATGTGGTGCTTTGTGCGTGTGTGTGTGTTTGTGTATATGTGTGTGGGGATGGGGGAGGACGGGGGGCTGTATGGGGATGGGCATGGGGAGGAAAAGAGATGTGGTAGAGAAGTGAGGAGGAGAGGGTTGGAGGAGGGCTATAAGGGGGTGGCATAGAGTAGGGAGGTGGGTGGAGGTGGGGATGGGTGGGTGAGGAGGAGAGGGTTGGAGGAGGGCTATAAGGGGGTGGCATAGAGTAGGGAGGTGGGTGGAGGTGGGGATGGGTGGGTGAGGAGGAGAGGGTTGGAGGAGGGCTATAAGGGGGTGGCATAGAGTAGGGAGGTGGGTGGAGGTGGGGATGGGTGGGTGAGGAGGAGAGGGTTGGAGGAGGGCTATAAGGGGGTGGCATAGAGTAGGGAGGTGGGTGGAGGTGGGGATGGGTGGGTGAGGAGGAGAGGGTTGGAGGAGGGCTATAAGGGGGTGGCATAGAGTAGGGAGGTGGGTGGAGGTGGGGATGGGTGGGTGAGGAGGAGAGGGTTGGAGGAGGGCTATAAGGGGGTGGCATAGAGTAGGGAGGTGGGTGGAGGTGGGGATGGGTGGGTGAGGAGGAGAGGGTTGGAGGAGGGCTATAAGGGGGTGGCATAGAGTAGGGAGGTGGGTGGAGGTGGGGATGGGTGGGTGAGGAGGAGAGGGTTGGAGGAGGGCTATAAGGGGGTGGCATAGAGTAGGGAGGTGGGTGGAGGTGGGGATGGGTGGGTGAGGAGAGGGTTGGAGGAGGGCTATAAGGGGGTGGCATAGAGTAGGGAGGTGGGTGGAGGTGGGGATGGGTGGGTGAGGAGAGGGTTGGAGGAGGACTATAAGGGGGTGGCATAGAGTAGGGAGGTGGGTGGAGGTGGGGATGGGTGGGTGAGGAGAGGGTTGGAGGAGGACTATAAGGGGGTGGCATAGAGTAGGGAGGTGGGTGGAGGTGGGGATGGGTGGGTGAGGAGAGGGTTGGAGGAGGACTATAAGGGGGTGGCATAGAGTAGGGAGGTGGGTGGAGGTGGGGATGGGTGGGTGAGGAGAGGGTTGGAGGAGGACTATAAGGGGGTGGCATAGAGTAGGGAGGTGGGTGGAGGTGGGGATGGGTGGGTGAGGAGAGGGTTGGAGGAGGACTATAAGGGGGTGGCATAGAGTAGGGAGGTGGGTGGAGGTGGGGATGGGTGGGTGAGGAGGAGAGGGTTGGAGGAGGACTATAAGGGGGTGGCATAGAGTAGGGAGGTGGGTGGAGGTGGGGATGGGTGGGTGAGGAGAGGGTTAGAGGAGGACTATAAGGGGGTGGAATAGAGTAGGGAGGTGGGTGGAGGTGGGGATGGGTGGGTGAGGAGAGGGTTGGAGGAGGACTATAAGGGGGTGGCATAGAGTAGGGAGGTGGGTGGAGGTGGGGATGGGTGGGTGAGGAGAGGGTTGGAGGAGGACTATAAGGGGGTGGCATAGAGTAGGGAGGTGGGTGGAGGTGGGGATGGGTGGGTGAGGAGGAGAGGGTTGGAGGAGGGCTATAAGGGGGTGGCATAGAGTAGGGAGGTGGGTGGAGGTGGGGATGGGTGGGTGAGGAGGAGAGGGTTGGAGGAGGGCTATAAGGGGGTGGCATAGAGTAGGGAGGTGGGTGGAGGTGGGGATGGGTGGGTGAGGAGGAGAGGGTTGGAGGAGGGCTATAAGGGGGTGGCATAGAGTAGGGAGGTGGGTGGAGGTGGGGATGGGTGGGTGAGGAGGAGAGGGTTGGAGGAGGGCTATAAGGGGATGGCATAGAGTAGGGAGGTGGGTGGAGGTGGGGATGGGTGGGTGAGGAGGAGAGGGTTGGAGGAGGGCTATAAGGGGGTGACATAGAGTAGGGAGGTGGGTGGAGGTGGGGATGGGTGGGTGAGGAGAGGGTTGGAGGAGGGCTATAAGGGGGTGGCATAGAGTAGGGAGGTGGGTGGAGGTGGGGATGGGTGGGTGAGGAGGAGAGGGTTGGAGGAGGGCTATAAGGGGGTGGCATAGAGTAGGGAGGTAGGTGGAGGTGGGGATGGGTGGGTGAGGAGGAGAGGGTTGGAGGAGGGCTATAAGGGGATGGCATAGAGTAGGGAGGTGGGTGGAGGTGGGGATGGGTGGGTGAGGAGGAGAGGGTTGGAGGAGGGCTATAAGGGGGTGGCATAGAGTAGGGAGGTGGGTGGAGGTGGGGATGGGTGGGTGGGTGAGGAGGAGAGGGTTGGAGGAGGGCTATAAGGGGGTGGCATAGAGTAGGGAGGTGGGTGGAGGTGGGGATGGGTGGGTGAGGAGGAGAGGGTTGGAGGAGGGCTATAAGGGGGTGGCATAGAGTAGGGAGGTGGGTGAGGAGGAGAGGGGGTACTAGGGGTAGGTGTTGATTAGCCCACTTTACAGTCTCATTCATACAGATCTAGGCCATGTTGTTCTGGGCCACATCTTGGCCATAACACGTCGTTCTCCATCCATGATGCATTTAGCTGCTGGGGATCATCATGACCCAAGTGAAGAGCGTGTTGAGCAGAGTGAACACTGACAACTCTTCTGCTATGCAATAATATATATTACAGATATGTGATAGAAACACTGTAAATACTAGATGTCACGAGACTTCTCTCAGTTGAACTGATAAAGTGTACCATAAAACACTGACATCAAAAGACAAAAGTGACAAGAACAAAGTTCCTTGTGTGTGTCTCGTTTTTCTGTCCGTCTGAGAATGTATCAGGTCATCAACAGTACAATACTGTCGATAAGATCTTATAGATTGTTATACTGTAGATCCGTTGAGATTCAGTTTCCCTGTAGATAAGAATCTCTATCAAAATTCCTTTGATTGATTTCCTCTTTCTTTATAATATTCATATCTCCCTCCTCACATGCTGCATGGGGCTTGTGAGCGCCTTCAAATACACCGGCCATGATGTACTTACTATTGTACATTAACATAGAGTGGATTAGCATACGGCTTTTATTGAAATATTAATGTGCACGGTCGTGCAGCGTGGCTTAATGATGCCTGTGAATTAGCAGGGTGGAGGAGCGTTGCTATGCAGGTGGATCTGTCTGATGGGTGGAGGTGCTAACAGTGCTATAACGGGGGGGATGGGATGTGACTAGTGTGTGGCTATTGGCTTACATGAGGAACTGTGATTTAAGTCATATTGCCATGCTATAACAGACACTACCATTACCAGAAACAGAAGATACATATTAGCATTTGTATATTGTCTTATAGTGCTGCAATGTTCGACATGAATGACAGTTGATATGTGGGCCTTCCGATTATTCAAGGTGGAACATATACACTAACGGCTAACTCTCTGCTATTTCCTTCAATGGACATGTCACTGAACTATTCTTCGTTTGGGGGTTGTAAGTGGTGAAGGGCAGTTATTAGTCTCTGTTGTTGCTTTCCCAGCCGTAGCCAGCTGACATCATCAATCTAAAATGACAAATCTGCTCTCCAAGAACACATTACTCTTTTGGAGGGCACTGTTGTCAGAAAATAGCTGTTTTAATATTTAATGTTAATGCATCATTTCATGGCCTGGCTGCCTGGCTGAGGGATGGATCTATTGCCCTCCAGTGATATTCACCTACCCGCCCAAACCCTAATGGAGTCATGGGTAATCCCAGGAGACATGAGCAGGAAGTAAGTTATGGGGGCGGGATTCATGTCAATTCATAGGTCAGTCTTGGGCAATGTCCAATAACAATACATCTGAAAGGATTGGATAGGTAAACAATATGTTAATAGCGCCACCTTTGTCTATTGACTATTCACCATACTGCTTATTAATGGAGATCATTTGAGGAAACATGTAAAAAAAATTATACATTTCGGTCAATTAGCAGACACTCTTATCCAAAGTGATATAGAAAAGTCTATATACAGCATGTGCAAATGAGGTAGGACAAAGGAGGTAAGGCAATAAATAGGCCATGGTGGTGAAGTAATTACAATATAGAAGTTAAACACTGGAATGGTAGAATGTGCAGAAGATGAATGTGCAAGTAGAGATACTGGGGAGCAAAGGAGCAAGATAAATAAATAAATACAGTATGGGGATGAGGTAGATTGGATGGGCTATTTACAGATGGGTTATGTACAGGTGCAGTGATCTGTGAGCTGCTCTGACAGCTGGTGCTTAAAGCTAGTGAGGGAGGTAAGAGTCTCCAGCTTTAGTGATTTTTTCTGTTCGTTCCAGTCATTGGCAGCAGAGAACTGGAAGGAGAGGCGGCCAAAGGAAGAATTGGCTTTGGGGGTGACCAGTGAGATATGCCTGCTGGAGCGCGTGCTACGGGTGGGTGCTGCAATGGTGACCGGTGAGCTGGGATAAGGCGGGGCTTTACCTAGCAGAGACTTGTAGATGACCTGTAGCCAGTGGGTTTGGCGATGAATATGAAGCGAGGGCCAGCCAACAAGAGCGTACAGGTTGCAGTGGTGGGTAGTATATGGGGCTTTGGTGACAAAACGGATGGCACTGTGATAGACTGCATCCAATTTGTTGAGTAGAGTGTTGGAGGCTATTTTGTAAATGACATCGCCGAAGTCAAGGATCGGTGGGATGGTCAGTTTAAAGAGGTTATGTTTGGCAGCATGAGTGAAGGATACTTTGTTGTGAAATAGGAAGCAGATTCTAGATTTAATTTTGGATTGGAGATATTTAACGTGAGTCTGGAAGGAGAGTTTACAGTCTAACCAGACACCCAGGTATTTGTAGTTGTCCACATATTCTAAGTCAGAGCCGTCCAGAGTAGTGATGCTGGACGGGCGGGCAGGTGCGGGCAGTGATCGATTGAATAGCATGCATTTAGTTTTACTTGCATTTAAGAGCAGTTGGAGGCCACGGAAGGAGAGTTGTATGGCATTGAAGCTCGTCTGGAGGTTAGTTAACAGTGTCCAAAGAGGGGCCAGAAGTATACAGAACGGTGTCGTCTGCATAGAGGTGGATCAAAGAATCACCAGCAGCAACAGCGACATCATTGATGTATACAGAGAAAAGAGTCAGCCTGGGAATTGAACCCTGTGGCACCCCCATAGAGACCGCCAGAGATCCGGAAAACAGGCCCTCCGAATTGAGACACTGAACTCTATCAGAGAAGTAGTTGGTGAACCAGGCGAGGCAATCATTTGAGAAACCAAGGCTGTTGAGTCCGCCAATAAGAATGGTGTGATTGACAGTCGAAAGCCTTAGCTAGGTCGATGAATATAGCTGCACAGTAATGTCTCTTATTGATGGCGGTTATGATATCGTTTAGGACCTTGAGCGTGGCTGAGGTGCACGCATGACCAGCTCTGAAACCAGATTGCATAGTGGAGAAGGTACGGTGGGATTCGAAATGGTCGGTAATCTGTTTGTTAACTTGGCTTTCGAAGACCTTAGAAAGGCAGAGTAGAATAGATATAGGTCTGTAGCAGTTTGGGTCTAGAGTGTCTCCCCCTTTGAAGAGGGGGATGACCACGGCAGCCTTCCAATCTATGGGAATCTCAGACAATACGAAAGAGAGGTTGAACAGGCTAGTAATAGGGGTTGCAACAATTTCGGCAGGTCATTTTAGAAAGAGAGGGTCCAGGTTGTCTAGCCAGGCTGATTTGTAGGGGGTCCAGATTTTGCAGCTCTTTCAGAACATCAGCTGTCTGGATTTGGGTGAAGGAGAAGTGGGCAGGCTCGGGCGAGTTGCTGTGGGGGGTGGAGGGCTGTTGATCGGGGTAGGGGTAGCCAGGTGGAAAGCATGGCCAGCCGTATAAAAATGCTTATTGAAATTCTCAATTATAGTGGAATTATCGGTGGTGACAGTGTTTCCTAGCCTCAGTGCAGCGGGCAGCTGGGAGGAGGTGCTCTTATTCTCCATGGACTTTACAGTGTCCCAGAACTTTTTTGAGTTTGTGCTACAGGATGCAAATTTCTGTTTGAAAAAGCTAGCCTTAGCTTTCCTAACTGCCTGTGTATATTTGTTCCTAACTTCCCTGAAAAGTTGCATATCACGGGGGCTGTTCGATGCTAATGCAGAACGCCAGAGGGTGTTTTTGTGCTGGTCAAGGGCAGACAGGTCTGGAGAGAACCAAGGGGTATATCTGTTCCTGGTTCAAATGTTTGTGAATGGGGCATGCTTATTTAAGATGGTGCGGAAGGCACTTTTAAAGAATAACTAGGCATCCTCTACTGACGGATGAGGTCAATATCCTTCCAGGATACCCGGGCCAGGCTTGGGTATTCAAACCAGCGACCTTTTGGTTACTGAACCAACGCTCTTAACCGCTAGGCTCCCTGCCACCCAAAATCCTAACATCAAGCCTCACCCCTCCTTGAGTCAATCGTTGTACACCGTACTTATGAAGACGGTGCATGTTAGAGCAACAAAAACAACACAACCAATGTAATCATACTTTAGACCAGAGATGGGCAACTGGTGGCCCTGTGGCCCACGGACCTTTATTTTTTGGGGGGTAACTTAGTCAGGATCTCAACTTACTGTAAAATAGTCTAGTGGCCAGCTATCTAAACTTATATTAAGCATGGTCGAATTACCGACAGAGGGGCCCATTGACCATCAGCTATCATATTAAAAAACTGCAAACATTTGCCTCACCCTATGGCAAAACGTGTAGAATTGCAGGAAATTAGTTATAAAATTGCTAAATCTTCTCTCCACCCCCTGACAAAATGTGTAGAATTTCAGTAAATTAACTTTAAACGTACTTTTTTTCTCTTCACTGTCACAGTATGGCTGTTGGTGTGCAGACCCACGAGCTACTGCATTCCCTCATGATGAGTAACTTATTACCCATTCCTGCTTTAGAACTAAATATAGGCTTACTGGTACACATGAACACACCCACCTGCGTTGCTCACACCCGCTGTGCGCGACGCCAAGCCAATTGTTTTGCACAGCGAGACGCTACACTGTCTGCCTCTGTTCTCTTGCCCTCTCGTTGTGTTTCAACTTGAATAATCTGATTACAGAGATATACTTCATTAGAATGGAGATAATTGCGTTAACATTCATAGGAGCACGCCGACAAAATGTTTTATCGACACAGTGTGAGATCAGGAAATTCAAACGTTCTCACTGTAATATTAGAATCAATAGGAAGTCACGTCTTATGTTATGAGGAATAGAAGTGTGGGTTTTCATTTAACCCTTCTTTCACCAGGAAAGCTTGGGCACAATTCTCATATCTGGTAGCTGTTCAAGGACCACTGCTACACCCTTGATACAATATGTAGTTAAGATGGACTTTTTTTCCCCCCCTGTCTCTATGCACAATCACAGGACTTTACACACTCACGCACACTGACACTCCAACACACACATAACACGCACACACATTTATATTGACTCTACACACACGCATGCACACCCACTCACATACAATCACCATTTACGCTGCTGCTACTCCGTTTATTAAATATCCTGACGCCTAGTCACCTTACCCCTATACATATCTACCTCTATCACGCCAGTATCCCTGCACATTGTAAATATGGTACTGGAACTGACCCTTTATATAGCTTCTTACTTTCTCCTGTTCTACTTATTTCTTATTTTTATTTCTCGTGTATTTTTGTTCTACCCTATGATGTTTTTAATGCTACATTGACATTGATTACTGCATTGTTGTGTTTAGTGCATGAAAGAAAGGCATTTCACTGTAGTTCACTGTACTTCACTGTACTTCACTGTACAACATGGCTTGGAATACAGTAGGATTTGCAGGTTTTGCAGGGCATTCAGCATAAACTGATGACACATGCCTTCCTCACCACTCACTAAACCGTTTTAATTAGCTCCTGTAAAGCCTATCTACAGTAGCACAGCAGAACACAATAACAAAGAAATAAACACGACAACAGCAATTGGTTGCTTACCTAAGCCTTTGAGAACCCACAGATCCCTTATGAAGCCAAACAAACAAATAACCCCCATTGTTATAGAGGAACAATGGATAATTTAATTGGCTAATAATCGTTTACTCATGCCTGAGTGGTCACGATATTAGGGCTACACCGAGGAAAACCTTCATTAAAATATGTGTGTGTGTGTGTGTGTGTGTGTGTGTGTGTGTGTGTGTGTGTGTGTGTGTGTGTGTGTGTGTGTGTGTGTGTGTTTGGTAGAGAGAGATAATTCAGAGGGGGATACACATTCATTTTGGAGCCACAATTAGTTTTATTTTTTTAGAGGGAAATGTAATTGTCTCGGTGGTCTGGATGGAATTACCCACAATGCCCTAAGTACTCCTAAGAGACCTGGATAGGAGGATGGAGAGGAGGGATGATGGGGGGAAGATGGGAGGAGGGGCAGCCTGGCCGTCGTCTTCCATTCTGAGCTGAAGATGAATGAATCCACTAGCGCTTTGATTCGTGCTTTACGGGGTGAAGGAAGGGACAAGGCTGTTTTACACTGTTATAACACACTGGATACACTGTCAGACTGACTCTGAGTCTGTTTGGGGTTCTACTTGTGTGTTTCGGTGATTGGGATTATCTTTCTTTCATAAAGTACACTAACAAAAAAACGCCTACGGTGTCCATATTAGGAAATAGTCACACGTCCTTGGGAGAACATAGTACTCAGAGCTGTGAGCATTAAAACAAGTATTGCTGGTTTATTGTGGGTCTGTGGGAGTAAACAATATTCCCCATACGATGATTGTTTGTGAAAGGAAGACCACTGATAGAATATGTATTGTACCCTTGGGCGAAACCCCACCACTCCGTTCACCACTAGAATATCTGATTAAAAAAGCAGGCGTAATAGAAGTCACTTAGATAAGCTGATCACGTCATCAACACTGCATACAATACATCACTACATAAGGTGTGCAGCCTTATCAAATAGAGTAAATGGGAAGTGTTTAAGCACTTTGGTAAGCAACATCTGTGTTATTACACTAGATAAGACGTCACCTATAGTGCACAGCCTCATTGTAGTGGTAACACTCCTCGGCGTATGTAACACGTACGTCTCCCCACCGGAGACCATCCTTCCCACTGTTTCTCTACTACTTCCCTGTCTCCTCTCTGAATTCCTTACTGTCTAAATAAAGTGGAACAACCTGAAACATATATTTAAAATAATATACATCTAAACCTATAGATAACATGCTCTCTGTGTCTTTCACAGTTGGTCTCAGTTGGGTTTTGCACCTGCAGCCACAAAGCTGTTAGTAAAAATTACACCATTTAGACCAATGGGCCCCCACCAGAGGTACTAGGACCCCTGGGGGTACTTGAGAAGACTCATTATACCAAAGTCCTACTGGTAAAATGCACATGAGGGGGTACTTCAGGGATACTCCAGGCAGAGCAAAACTCAGTAGTTGGTACAGTAAGCGAAAAGGGTTGGGAACCACTGGTTTAGACTAGAAGCTTATTAACCATATGGTAGAAGGACAAAGGTCCCAGAAAATCACAAACCACAGGGAGGCTGGACACTTTGTTGTCAGGTCTCCAGGGTATGATGTCACTAATGCCCATACTACACAATCTCACAGTGTGGCATTTCTGCCACCTTTGAGAAAAAGCCACATGGGTATTTTACTAGGAGCCCAGAACACAGGACAAATGAAGGAAACAGCCAAACAATAGCATGCAAATGAATGACAAATGTTAGATGAATGCCCATTGGTTGTAAATATGGCTAGCGTTGTGTACTGTGAGTGTTTGCACTTCATAAGCGGTGCCAGTGAGGTGAGGAGCAGGTCAGCGGTGGGTTCGCTAGCGGGGAACTTGTTTTTGGGAACATCACATAGTACTGCAACAGAGCATAGAGAGGTGGAGAGCTTTCAATTGGAAATGAAAATATGACATCTGCCATGGAAACTCTACATAAAGCTGCTTCAATAGCGACAAGATCATCTAAATTGGAATGCAGGTGAACAGACTGCATTCTGTTTTGACCCGGGCTTCAACTCACAACCCTCTGCACAACAACACATGTCCCCTCTTGCACAGTTGCATTCTTGTTCCAGACAGTGCTTGACTACCTGTGAAGAAGCCGTCTTTGATGGTTAGCTACGGCTTTAGAACAGTTTGTCTGGACTTTGCCTAACCTTCCCTCCAGGAAGCGGCTTCTCTCTTACCTCTCCCCTCCTGCTGAGAATATCTATACACATTCCCATTGACCCTCCCAATCTTAGTCTGAAATGACTCTAACACACTCATAGAGACACATCTACACCCAGAATTAAAACAGTGCTCCAAACATGTGATGCTCTTTGGGAGGTGGGAGAGAGGAATGGAGGGAGGGGTGAGGAAGGGAGGGATGATAGATGGAGAGACAGAGAGAGAGTGAGAGAAAAAGAGATTAAGAGGAAGTGTGCCCACCGCCCAGTGGATACAGTGAATAAAGCAGGACTCCTCCTCCTTTAAACCAGTCTATCTGAAGCCCTCTGCTCTACATCCAGCTCCAAGACCCCTGGCCAGTTCAGGTTGAAGAATCTCTCTATCATCAAGACATACCCAGTTTAAAGCCAAGTCCCCACAGCAGGTGAGACATCAAAACCAGCCACTGACCCCCTCCTCCCTCCCTCCTACTCCCCCCTCTCTCCCCTCTCAGTCATCCTCATCCTCTAGGATCTGCAGTGCTTGCATTTAAAGGGCACCTCCTGCACCCCCCCCCTCTCTCTATGAAGACTATTATAATATAAACAGGAAGGTACAGTCTCTCTCTCTATGAAGACTATTATAATATAAACAGGAAGGTACAGTCTCTCTCTCTATGAAGACTATTATAATATAAACAGGAAGGTACAGTCTCTCTCTCTATGAAGACTATTATAATATAAACAGGAAGGTACAGTCTCTCTCACTCTCTCTCTATGAAGACTATTATAATATAAACAGGAAGGTACAGTCTCTCTCTCTATGAAGACTATTATAATATAAACAGGAAGGTACAGTCTCTCTCTCACTCTCTCTCTCTCTATGAAGACTATTATAATATAAACAGGAAGGTACAGTCTCTCTCTCTCTCTCTCTCTCTCTCTCTATGAAGACTATTATAATATAAACAGGAAGGTACAGTCTCTCTCTCTATGAAGACTATTATAATATAAACAGGAAGGTACAGTCTCTCTCAAGACTATTATAATATAAACAGGAAGGTACAGTCTCTCTCTCTATGAAAACTATTATAATATAAACAGGAAGGTACAGTCTCTCTCAAGACTATTATAATATAAACAGGAAGGTACAGTCTCTCTCTCTATGAAAACTATTATAATATAAACAGGAAGGTACAGTCTCTCTCTCTATGAAGACTATTATAATATAAACAGGAAGGTACAGTCTCTCTCTCTATGAAGACTATTATAATATAAACAGGAAGGTACAGTCTCTCTCAAGACTATTATAATATAAACAGGAAGGTACAGTCTCTCTCTCTATGAAGACTATTATAATATAAACAGGAAGGTACAGTCTCTCTCTCACTCTCTCTCTCTATGAGACTATTATAATATAAACAGGAAGGTAAAGTCCTCTCTCGCTCTCTCTCTAGTGAAGACTATTATATAATAAACAGGGAAGGTCCAGGTCCTCTCTCTCTCTCTCTCTCTCTCCACTCTCTATGGAAAACTTTTAATATAAACAGGAAGGTCTCAGTCCTCTTCTCTCTTGAAGACTATTATAATATAAACAGGAAGGTACGTCCTCTCTCTCTATGAAGACTATTATAATAACAGAATGTAGTCTCTCT